>NW_021168466.1:0-1931 GCF_002162155.2 Triticum dicoccoides
CTTTCGCTTGAAGTCTGCCGAGCACATGTCGTGTGCAGACGCTAAGTGGTGGAAACATGTATGAAGAAGTACACCCCTGCAGGGTTAACATCATCTATTCGAATAGCCATGTCCGCGGTAAAGGACTTCTGGGTTGCTTATATCAGTTCATAGACAAGTGAAAGTGGATACTCTAAAATACGCAAGATAAGCGTGAGTGCTATGGATGGCGCTCTCGTAGGGAGACGGGAGTGGATCCATAGTGGTGTATTGATATGGTGAATATGTGGACTCGTGTGCGCCACCTCAAAAGAGTTGCTTGCAGTCGTAGTTTAGGATAGCCACCGAGTCAAAGCTGGCTTGCTGCAGTTAAACCCCACCATCCCCTTGTTGATAATGATGCATATGTAGTTAGTTCTGATGTAAGTCTTGCTGGGTACATTTGTACTCACGTTTGCCTATTTTATGTTTTTGCAGAGAGACTTCAGTCTCACTAGTAGTTCCACGTGGACTTTGACGTTTAGCTTGTTACCTCAGCTACGATCTTGTGCCCTCGGTAGGATTTGGTAGATAGTCAGGCTTCTCAGCCTTTTTCATTTATAGATGTCTGTACTCAGACATGATAGCTTCCGCTTGTGCTTTGATTTGTATGCTCTGAATGTTGGGTCATGAGACCCATGTTTGTAATATCTCGCTCCTCGGAGCCTATTGAATAAATTACTTGAGTCGTAGAGTCATGTTGTGATGCCATGTTGTATTTGCACATATCGAGCATATTGTGTGTATGTTATTGAAATGCTTGGTATGTGTGGGTTCTGACCATCTAGTTGTTTATCTTTAGTAGCCTCTCTTACCGGGAAATGTCTCCCAGTGTTTCCACCGAGCCATGGTAGCTTGCTACTACTCCGGAACACTTAGGCTGGCCGGCATGTGTCCTTCTTCGTTCCTGTGTCTGTCCCTTCAGGGAAATGTCACGCGATGAATACCGGAGTCCTGTTAGCCCGCTACAGCCCGGTTCACCGGAGTCCTGCTAGCCCAGTGCTACAGCCTGGATTCACTTGCTGATGACCGACACGTTCGATGCTGGGTCATGGATGCCTGTCCCTGTAAGTCTGTGCCACTTTGGGTTTACGACTAGCCATGTCAGCCCGGGCTCCTTATCATATGGATGCTAGCGACACTATCATATACGTGTGCCAAAAGGCGCAAACGGTCCCGGGCAAAGGTAAGGCGACAGCCGTGGGAATACCGTGTGTGAGGCCGCAAAGTGATATGAGGTGTTACATGCTAGATCGATGTGGCATTGAGTCGGGGTCCTGACAGCGTTGGTATCAGAGCTTGACTGCCTGTAGGATTACCAAGCCAAACTGGTCGAAGTTGAGTCTAGAAATTCTTTAGTTATATAAGGGAATTGATTGTGGGATGGAACGTAAGGCTCTTTTACTCCTTATACCTTATGCCCTTCTGATCTGAGTCATCATCTTATCTTTCCTACGGGGATTAAGAACTAGGCTATCTCTTCTTTCTATCAGGATCACATGTTACTAATCCGTAGACTTATAGAATTGTTGGACTTAAGCCTCTGTTCAGTTCCTACTACTTCTGTATGTTACTGACGATCTCGAAACCTTGATATTGTGCTTCTGAGTGGTTATGCCACCATTTTTGTGAATGTCTCAAATCTTTTTGAGCATTTATAGCCGTTATGCTGTCCGAGTCATCCCAGGTTTCTAAATAGTCTGATGCATTTGCAAAATCCTTTCCCTCTGGTTTCGATGTTCCTTTATGCCAGCTCAATCACACTAATTGTTGAGTTGAGGTATTCTATTGCCTTGACATATATGTTGGAGCTATTATTATGACCCTAGGTGTTTTAGGGAGTCACCTAGTAATCTAGCAACGTTTTGTGTTCCCAGTGTGATGCTTCTGGCCTTTATTCTCGAAAGCATTCC
>NW_021168467.1:0-2235 GCF_002162155.2 Triticum dicoccoides
GCATTGACTTAAGCCTCCCCCAAGCTTGAGTGATGCTTTCTCCTTCGCGAGGCAAGAAATTATATATGTAATTACGATCACGGTGAACAAGATGCATAGGATAGAACTTCTGGTGAAATTCCAACTTCAATCGTTTATATTTCCAAGATCCCGTATCATCACATAGCCTATACCATGTCAGTGCATCCCCTTCAAAGATAAAGGGAAAACCTTCCTCTTAACAACATCATCAGGAATACCTCCAAGCTTAAATAATCCACAAACTTCATCCACAAAGATAAGGTGTAAATCGGGTTGCAATGTTCCATCTCCTACAAAGGGATTAGCTAGCACTTTCTCTATCATACCCGAAGGAATTTCAAAGTAAACATTTTCAGTAGGTTTAGTAGGTTGAGGAGAAACTCTTTGCTCTACTGGTCGGGGCGAAGATACCCCAAACAAGCCCCTCAAAGGATTTGTTTCCATAGTAACAAGTGACAGAAAATTTCAGCACACTATATAAATGTTTCCTTACCAAGTTCCACTCACCAAAGGCGCTTCACTCCCCGGAAACGGCACCAGAAAAGTGTCTTGATGACCCACAAGTATAGGGGATCTATCGTAGTCCTTTCGATAAGTAAGAGTGTCGAACCCAACGAGGAGCGGAAGGAAATGACAAGCGGTTTTCAGTAAGGTATTCTCTGCAAGCACTGAAATTGTAGGTAACAGATAGTTTTGTGATAAGATAATTTGTATCGAGTAACAAGCAATGAAAGTAAATAAAGTGCAACAAGGTGTCCCAATCCTTTTTGTAACAAAGGACAAGCCTGGGCAATTTCTTATAATGAGAAAAGCGCTCCCGAGGACACATGGGAATTATCGTCAAGCTAGTTTTCATCACGCTCATATGAATCGCGTTTGGTACTTTGATAGTTTGATATGTGGGTGGACCAGTGCTTGGGTACTGCCCTTACTTGGACAAGCATCCCACTTATGATTAAACCCTATTGCAAGCATCCGCAACTACAAAAGAAGTATTAAGGTAAACCTAACCATAGCATGAAACATATGGATCCGAATCAGCCCTTTGCGAAGCAACACATAAACTAGGGTTTAAGTTTCTGTCACTCTAGCAACCAATCATCTACTTATTACTTCCCAATGCCTTCCTCTAGGCCCAAATAATGGTGAAGTGTCATGTAGTCGACGTTCACATAACACCACTAGAGGAGAGACAACATAAATCTCATCAAAATATCGAACGAATACCAAATTCACATGACTACTAATAGCAAGACTTCACCCATGTCCTCAGGACCAAACGTAACTACTCACAAAGCATATTCATGTTTGATGTCTACTACACAACCTTCTTCTTGTAGACGTTGTTGGGCCTGCAAGTGCACAGGTTTGTAGGGCAGTAGCAAATTTCCCTCAAGTGGATGACCTATTGTTTATCAATCTGTAGGAGGCGTAAGGTGAAGATGGTCTCTCTCAAACAACCCTGCAACCAAATAACAAAGAGTCTCTTGTGTCCCCAACACACCCAATACAATGGTAAATTGTATAGGTGCACTAGTTCGGCGAAGAGATGAAGATACAAGTGCAAAATAGATAGTAGATAAAGGTATTTGTAATCTGAAATAATAAAAACAGCAAGGTAACAAATGGTAAAAGTGAGCATAAACGGTATTGCAATGATAGGAAACAAGGCCTAGGGTTCATACTTTCACTAGTGCAAGTTCTCTCAACAATAATAACATAGATAGATCGTATAACAAGCCCTCAACAGGCAACAAAGAGTCACTCCAAAGCCACTATTAGCGGAGAACAAACGTAGAGATTATGGTCGGGTACGAAACCACCACAAAGCTATTCTTTAGGATCGATCTATAAAAGAGTTCATACTAGAATAACACCTTAAGATACAAATCAACCAAAACCCTAATGTCACCTAGATACTCCATTGTCACCTCAAGTACCCATGGGCATGATTATACGATATGCATCACACAATCTCAGATTCATCCAACCAACATAAAAGTACTTCAAAGAGTGCCCCAAAGCTACTACCGGAGAGTCAAGAACGTGTGCCAACCCCTATGCATAGGTTCATGGGTGGAACCCGCAACTTGGTCACCAAAACATACATCAAGTGGCACATGATATCCCATTGTCACCACAGATAATCATGGCAAGACATACATCAAGCATTCTCATAAAGACTCAATCCGATAAGATAACTTCAAAGGGGAA
>NW_021168468.1:0-1120 GCF_002162155.2 Triticum dicoccoides
CGATCGTGTAAAATGTATTCCCATTTATCTCGTACCCTTGGAAAGTCGTTATAGTCGAAGATGGTGTCTTGGCCAACATGTACAGCTGATCTACAACATCATTGTCATTCATTAAATGTTTTCTCAACCAACTGCCAAAAGTCTCCATGTGGGCCTTCCTAATCCAGGATTCAGGCTTCCCCGGGTTGTCCGAGCGTAAAATATTCTTGTGTTTCTCAAAGTACGGAGCCACCAAGCTGGAATTGGTCAGTACAGTGTGGTGTGCTTCAGTCAGAGAATGGCCGTCCATACATATCGTTGATTTCCTTCCGATCGTGCCTTTTCCACTTAGTCTCCCCTCGTGCCGCGATCGAGGAAGACCAATCGGCTTAAGGTCAGGAAAAAAGTCAACACAAAACTCAATTACCTCCTCATTTCCATAGCCCTTGGCGATGCTTCCTTCTGGCCTAGCACGGTTACGAACATATTTCTTTAATACTCCCATGAACCTCTCGAAGGGGAACATATTGTGTAGAAATACAGGACCGAGAATGAAAATCTCTTCGACTAGGTGAACCAAGAGGTGCGTCATAATATTGAAGAAGGATGGCGGGAACACCAACTCAAAACTGACAAGACATTGGATCACATCGTTCTGTAACCGTGGTAGAACTTCTGGATTGATTACCTTCTGAGAGATTGCGTTGAGGAATGCACATAGCTTCACAATGGCTACTCGAACATTTTCCGGCAGGAGCCCCCTCAAAGCAATCGGAAGCAATTGCGTCATAATCATGTGGCAGTCGTGAGACTTCAGGTTTTGGAACTTTTTCTCCGCCATGTTTATTATTCCCTTTATATTGGACGAGAATCCAGACGGGACCTTCATACTGCTCAGGCATTCAAAAAAGATGACCTTCTCTTCTTTGGTCAGAGCGTAGCTGGCACGACCTTGAAACCATTCCGGATGCCGGTCATCAGGGTCTTTCAAACGTTGCTGGTCCTGCCGTGCTTCCTTTGTATCATTTGTCTTCCCATACACGCCCAAGAAGCTTAGGAGGTTCACGCAAATATTCTTCGTAACGTGCATCACGTCGATTGCAGAGCGGACTTCTAGGACTTTCCAATATTCTAGCTCCCA
>NW_021168469.1:0-1123 GCF_002162155.2 Triticum dicoccoides
AAAAGTTTCAGGATTAAGCTCGAACCCAAAGCGGATAAAATACATCTTCATAGGACACCCAAAACAGTTGGGTATACCTCCTAATTCAGATCCGAAAGCAATATGAATTGTTTCTAGAATCGGGTCCTTTCTCGAGGAAAGGTTTCTCTCGAAAGAGTTGAGTGGGAGGATGGTGGAGACTTGATGAGGTTATTGAACCGTCTCTTCAACTAGTGTGTGGCAGGGCACAGGAAGTTGTTCCTGTGGCACCTACACCAATTGAAGTGGAAGCTTATGATATTGATCATGAAACTTCGGATCAAGTCACTACCAAACCTCGTGGGATGACAAGGATGCGTACTACTTCAGAGTGGTACGTAATCCTGTCTTGGAAGTCATGTTGTTGGACAACAATGAACCTACGAGCTATGGAGAAGCGATGGTGGGCCCGGATTCCGATAAATGGCTTGAGGCCATAAAATCCGAGAACGGATCCATGGACTTTGGTGGACTTGCCCGATGATCGGCAAGCCATTAAGATAAATGGATCTTTAAGAAGAAGACGGACGTGGATGGTAATGTCACCGTCCATGAAGCTCGACTTGTGGCGAAAAGTTTTTCACAAGTTCAAGGAGTTGACTACGATGAGATTTTCTCATCCGTAGCGATGCTTAAAGTCCGTCAGATTCATGTTAGCATTAGCTGTATTTATGAAATCTGGCACATGGATATCAAAACGAGTTTCCTTACCAGTTTTCATGAGGAAAGGTTGTATGTAATACAATCAGAAAGTTTTTGTCGATCCTAAGGATGCTAAAAGGTATGCTAGCTCCAGCGATCCTTCTAAGGACTGGAGTGAGCATCTCGGAGTTGGAATGTATGCTTTGATGATGATCAAAGATTTTGGGTTTGTACAAAGTTTATGAGAAACTTGTATTTCCAAAGAAGTGAGTGGGAGCACTATAGAATTTCTGATGAATACATGTTGATCAGAAATGATGTAGAATTTCTGGAAAGCATATAGGGTTATTTTGAAAGTGTTTTTCAATAGAAAGCCTGGATTAAGCTACTTGAACATTGAGCATCAAGATCTATAAGGATAGATCAAAATGCTTAATAATACTTTCAAATGAGCACATACCTT
>NW_021168470.1:0-1153 GCF_002162155.2 Triticum dicoccoides
TAGAGCCTCATCTTTAGTATTTAACAGATACACATAGCAATATCTAGTGGAATCATCTATCAATGTCATGAAGTATCTCTTTCCACCTTTAGTCAACACACCATTCATCTCGCAAAGATCAGAATGTATGAGTTCTAATGGTGCCAGGTGTCTCTCCTCCGCGGCCTTATGAGGCTTGCGAGGTTGCTTAGCTTGCACACATGAAAGGCACTTAGAACCTTTGGCTAAAGTGAAACTCGGGATTAAATCCAACTTGGCTAGCCGCGTCATAACACCAAAACTAATGTGACAAAGACGTGAATGCCAAACTTCAGATTCATTAACATTCGAATGAATATGGTTCACGACTTTATTACAAAAATCTGCGAGGGAAAGGCGGAACATCCCTCCGCTCTCATAACCTTTTCCAACAAAGAGTCCATATTTTGTAACAACTAATTTATTAGACTCGAAAACCAACTTAAACTCTTCTCTACATAGAAGAGTCCATATTTTGTAACGCCATGAGGTTCTTCTTGATGGCGGGGACATGCTGCACGTTCTTCAGCTGCACGATCCTTCCCGAAGTAAACTTCAGATCGACCGTGCCAACACCATGAACAGAAGCACTCGTGCCATTCCCCATCAATACGGACCCGTGACCTGTGACCTGGTAAGAAGTGAACAATGAAATGTCAGCACACACATGAACACCTGCACCTGTGTCCACCCACCAATCGTTGGGTTGAAATACTGAAAAAACAGTAAATAAATTACCGTACCCAGATGCACCATTCTCATTGTTGCCCACAATCATGTTGACAGACTTGGAGTCCTGTCCTGACTTCTTGTACTTGTTTGGGCACTTGTTGGCCCAATGTTCAACCGAACCACAAGTAAAGCAGCCCTCGTCCTTCTTGTTCTTCTTGAAGGTCTTCTTACCCTTCTTCTTAAAGTCGGTATTGTGTTGGACACCGTTCTTTCCCTTGGGCTTGTGGGAGTTGAAGTTCTTCTGGTTCACCATGTTGGCAACAGAAGTCCCTTCGGCCCCTTTTCCGTGCGAGTCTTTTGCCCTCGAATTCTGCTCAACACTCAGATGGCCAATGACATCCTCCACAGAGAATTCACGCCTCTGATGTTTCAGAGTGGTGGCAAAGTTCCTCCAGGAATTAGG
>NW_021168471.1:0-851 GCF_002162155.2 Triticum dicoccoides
CTTCATCATTTTGACCTGAAGCAGAGGAATGAAGACATCAGTGTAATGGATTGATCTCTTCAAGAAGAGCAACCAAAGACGAGAAGATTCGTTAGGATTTCATAACCAGACCTTTCCCCCTAGTCCCCCGATTAAATCTCGGGACGAGATTTCTTGTAGTGGAGGAGAATTGTGACGCCCGGGTAATTAAGCTACAGTAATCCCCGCTAATGATGCCACGTCACCTCGGTTACTGTGGATAAACTCGCGTTAGTTCGGAACCTAGTTCGAATTTCAAATTCAAAATCGAGCAAACAATAAAAGTTTTCAAATATTAAAATTTAAATGTTCGGAGTGAACCAAATAATACATAGGTAATTATGGTGATGAAACCACATTTTTATAAAATGTTTAAATGCCCTTAGGTGAATAAAACAGTAGCAAAAACCAATATCTAAATGCTTTTATAATTAACAAAATACTAAACTAATTTGTTTTGGGGTAAGACCTATTGTTATAGTGGGTTTTAATGTATTGCTAAATTCGGGATCATTTTAATATTAGATAAAAACTAAATGAAAGAGAAACTAGAAATAAAACAGAAAGGAAAAATAAGTAAATAGTGAAAAAAAATTACAAAAAAACAGAAAACGAACTAACCAAAAGGAGAGAGCAAACCCCCTCCCCCATTGGGCTTCGGCCTCGCTGGCCTCTGGGCCACCAGGCCGGCCCACCCCACTCCCCATAACCCCCCGTCGACTGAACCCTAGCCGACCCCCACTCCTCTCTCCCCCTCCCCACGACCCCTCGTCCCTTCCCCGATCCAGATCGGGATCGGGACGAACCCCCACCCCCCGACGCCCGAACCCCTC
>NW_021168472.1:0-884 GCF_002162155.2 Triticum dicoccoides
CCGCCACCGTCCTGCCTATGTTGAATGACCAGAGAAAATGAACGACCCATAAATGCACAAGCTCTTTGTTGTTATTCATATTAGTTACTGCTATGGAAGTGAGTCTTCGACGATGTCTCTGACCATCCAAAGCACCTTCCTCCTCCTCGGCCAAGTCACCGCGTAAGTTGCTCACTTTTGGAAGAAACACACCATAAATATCATCTTCCTCAATGCTTATCTGAACTTTAGGTTTGTTTCAACATAACTACCACCCATTACACCCATGCATTTTTTATTTCGTGAATAGAGTTGGCAAGCTCCTTGCCATTAGCACCAACTGGAACCCCCAACCTAGCTGCCCTGCAAGCTACAATCTCATCCGGAATTGACAAAACGGACCAACATCTTGCTAAACTGCATTCAGATACATCATGCCCAGACCGGTGTGTGGCTGCTCTCATTTGCAACTGCGTGTTTTACCACTAAAATTACAAGTGTGCACCAATGTAAACCCAGAAGATGGTCCATATTTTCTTTCATTATCTTCTAAATTCTCAACTCCTCAAGTGACACACTATAAGTTCAGCGCAGAATTTGACACCTTGTAGCCTGACAACTAGCAGAAGGCGAGCGAATACCAACATGTCAAATGGTCTCGAGATATATATAACAACGCACGGCAGGTGATGACCCAAACTCGCATTTGCCGTTATTCCAGCCAATCTGAAGCCCTTATTCCGGCCAATAATTACTCACACTTTCTTTGTCAGTGACAATCCGAGGAATTAAGCGAAAAATGCGACAATTCTGCTATAAGTGCATCTATCCAGCTCATGCCAATCCTCCCCGCATCTTGACGGTCATTCTAAAAATATGTTACACCGTGCTGCATATTTGTACAT
>NW_021168473.1:0-1099 GCF_002162155.2 Triticum dicoccoides
TCGGCTTGTGATCCTGGCATGGTTAGCAGCAATAGAAACACACAAGAATATGATCCTACAGACTACTAAGAAGTGGTGGTGGTGTATCACAAATCCGTCAAGCAAATCTCAAATTCTTACCAGTTCTTACCCAGCAGCAGGCGGTGATCGGCAACCGTTGTAGTCAAAAACTCTCAAAGCTTGGATAGAGCGATTACCAGGGAGAGTCAAACACACGACGTAGATGTATGTGGAGCTGGGAAGGCTTATAGTATGGTAGCAAAAAGGGTCAGCAATAATCAATTCAGAGATGCAAAGTTGAATAAACGCTCAACGACGGTACTGTGCTGGTCCTAGGCTAGACTGTGCTAGAGACGCGAGCCTAGAACACCAACAAAATCACGGCGCGGCACGTAAACAAGGGAAAAGCACACTCTGAATTTTTTTTCGCTCTTTTTTTTTGTGCGCTCTTTTTTTTTGCGCTGCTTTTTTTTTGCGAAAAATCACTATAATGGCGAGTGTCTCAAAACTCTTCCTAGGTCAAACTGACAGGATGGGCACGAAATTTTTTTTTCGACCAAAATTTTTTTTTTCGACTGCCCGGACCCAAAAACTGGAAACAGGTCAAAAAAACTTCCTATAATGGCACCTGTCTCAAAACACTCAGAAACACCTAAAAATAGGATAGCCAGAAAATTTTTCGAAAAATGCGTTTCGAAAAATTTTGGGCCTAAACGGAGCGCGGCTACCCGACTCTTTTTTTTTTGCTCTTTTTTTTCCAAAACCTACTCCGGCAAGGAAACACGAATCGGAATCTAGATGGATCTCGAAAACAAACCTAATATGCAAGGAACTCGGATTGGTGGTGGATATATGGTGGTGGTATATGGCAGCGGTGGTGGTAGCGGTGGTAGTATATGGATATGGATCGGTGGTGGTATATGGATACGGATTCGGAGCGGTGGCGGATAAGCGGTGGTGGTAGATGGCAGGGGCGATGATGATGGTGCGGCGGCGGCGTGACAACTTATGACCAGAACTCGAAACTCTAAAAGACTAGACTCTAAGACCAGCAACTAGACACGACGATGCAACCGCAAATTCAACAAAGCAAAACCCT
>NW_021168474.1:0-1279 GCF_002162155.2 Triticum dicoccoides
GGAAAAGCAGCGTGGCTTCCACCGAGCTGCTTCAGCCAGAGCATGCCTTGACGGCTCCTGCCAGCTATCCCGTGGATGCTATCACGGATGCTGAAAATTGCCACCTTATGGCGCAATGGAGCAATTTGAAGGTCAAGGCGGCTGTTGGCTCTGTTTATCCTACTAAACCCGACTCAACTTTTCACTGCCGGCCGATTCCAGAAGGATATGCTAAGGTGATGGTCGATGAAATAACGGAGGGATTTGAGGACCTCCGGCTTGACCACCCTATCGGTGAAGGGGAGTATCGGCTGGGTTCTGCTCTGAAGACTCCATGCCTATGGCGGAAGGATCTCATCAACCTTCCGAACTGGACGCCTCCGCCTCCTCCTCCTCCTCCGGCGAGTCAGGGCACTCCGCCTCCTCCACCGGCGAGTGACGATCAGGGCACTCGGCCCGCTCCTTCTCCGGCGCGTGGCGGCACTCCGCCTCCTTCTCCGCCTGCGCCGACGCGCCCGAGCAGCCAGCCTCCTCCTTCTCCGCCTCGTCAGCAAGGGCGGAAGAGCCCCGCCGCCGCTCCGGCTTCTACGACGCGTGGCAGTCCTTCTCCTCCACCTCGTAAGCAAGGAAAGAAGACATCCGCTCCGTCTACTCTGCCGGCGTCTAGCAGTACAGCCAAAGGCGGGAGGAGATACAGATTCGGTCCTTCTCTGAAGACTCCATAGAAGTTACCGTACGAGAGGAGCGAGGAGGAAAACCCGAAGATCGCGCAGACCGGAGTGGATGACTGGTTTCAAGGGTTGAGAGCAGAGAGAGATCCACCTACGGAGGAGAAGGTAGATCCGGTGAAAGGGAAGCGCACTCTGGCAGCCCTGACAAAACCACCCAAGTCTCCGCCGAAAGGCAACTATGAGCGCATTATTGGAAAGGCATTTGCCGAAGCGGAGAGGTCGGGAAGTACTAAAAGTGATCAAAGGATGAAAGAACGACGAGCTGGGAAACAAATTGCCCAGCTCGGCGAACAAGCGAAGCAATCGTGCCCCCCGCTCAAGGTGCCTGCTAGCGACATCGTCGATCCGAGGATGGTGCCCGGTTATGGCAATCCTGCAAATTACCTGCCCGACGATGTACATTATGATATCTTGGAGGTGCAGATACAAAGATACGAGTACGGGAAGCCTCTCGTCAAAGATGAAAGTTCTCTATCAACGATGATGCGAAGATTGCATGATTGGTACATGAAAACCTGCAAAGAGTCTGAGGGGAGGAATACTTTGTATATGAGAGTTAAAAAGGAGCA
>NW_021168475.1:0-1388 GCF_002162155.2 Triticum dicoccoides
CCTCGTCCTTTGCCAGTGCCCGCTTATTCTGTAGTCCCTGTTTCGAGTTGCAAATATTAGCAACAGAACCAGTATCAAATACCCAGGTGCTACTGCGAGCATTGGTAAGGTACACATCAATAACATGTATATCACATATACCTTTGTTCACCTTGCCATCCTTCTTATCCGCCAAATACTTGGGGCAGTTCCGCTTCCAGTGACCAGTCTGCTTGCAGTAGAAGCACTCAGTTTCAGGCTTAGGTCTAGACTTGGGTTTCTTCTCTTGAGAAGCAACTTGCTTGCCGTTCTTTTTGAAGTTCCCCTTTTTCTTCCCTTTGCCCTTTTTCTTGAAACTAGTGGTCTTGTTAACCATCAACACTTGATGCTCCTTCTTGATTTCTACCTCCGCAGCTTTTAGCATTGCGAAGAGCTCGGGAATAGTCTTGTTCATCCCTTGCATATTATAGTTCATCACGAAGCTCTTGTAGCTTGGTGGCAGTGATTGGAGAATTCTGTCAATGACGCAATCATCTGGAAGATTAACTCCCAATTGAATCAAGTGATTATTATACCCAGACATTTTGAGTATATGCTCACTGACAGAACTGTTCTCTTCCATCTTGCAACTGTAGAACTTATTGGAGACTTCATATCTCTCAATTCGGGCATTTGCTTGAAATATTAACTTCAACTCCTGGAACATCTCATATGCTCCATGACGTTCAAAACGTCGTTGAAGTCCCGATTCTAAGCCGTAAAGCATGGCACACTGAACTATCGAGTAGTCATCAGCTTTGCTCTGCCAGACGTTCATAACATCTGGCGTTGCTCCAGCAGCAGGCCTGGCACCCAGCGGTGCTTCCAGGACGTAATTCTTCTATGCAGCAATGAGGATAATCCTCAAGTTACGGACCTAGTCCGTGTAATTGCTACCATCATCTTTCAACTTTGCTTTCTCAAGGAACGCATTAAAATTTAACGGAACAACAGCACGAGCCATCTATCTACAATCAACATAAACAAGCAAGATACTATCAGGGACTAAGTTCATGATAAATTTTAAGTTCAATTAATCATATTATTAAAGAACTCCCACTTAGATAGACATCCCTCTAATCCTCTAAGTGATCACGTGATCCAAATCAACTAAACCATGTCCGATCATCACGTGAGATGGAGTAGTTTCATCGGTGAACATCATTATGTTGATCATATCTACTATATGATTCACGCTCGACCTTTCGGTCTCCGTGTTCCGAGGCCATATCTGCATATGCTAGGCTCGTCAAGTTTAACCTGAGTATTCTGCGTGCGCAACTGTTTTGCACCCGTTGTATTTGAACGTAGAGCCTATCACACCCGATCATCACGTGGTGTCTCAGCACGAAGAACTTTTGCAACGGTGC
>NW_021168476.1:0-2096 GCF_002162155.2 Triticum dicoccoides
TGTCCTATGGTGAAGGAGTGGGTCGAGCCGAGAGACGCGTCTAATCCTCAGCCGGCCCAATGTGGTGGACTCCTGAAATCTCTCTCATTAGCATCTGGCCCGGTAGCCCAGCAGGCCGATGCGTGCGCCCGCCCCAATCTGCTGCACCCGACAAAAACCCTAGATAAATCCCCACCTCCTCGATAAAAACTATTAATCCCCACCAACACCGTCTCCGTACCCACAACCTCAAAGTTCATCCCCTGCGCCTGCGGGCTACGGCTCCCTCCCCCTTCTCCCTCCATCCGCGTCGCTCGTAGCAGAAATTTAAAATTTTCTACGCATCACCAAGATCAATCTATGGAGTAATCTAGCAACGAGGGGAAGGGAGTGCATCTACATACCCTTGTAGATCGCTAAGCGGAAGCGTTGCAAGAACGCGGATGAAGGAGTCGTACTCGTAGCGATTCAGATCGCGGTTGATTCCGATCTAAGCGCCGAACCACGGCGCCTCCATGTTCAACACACATGCAGCCAGGTGAGGTCTCCTACGCCTTGATCCAGCAAGGGGAGAAGGAGAGGTTGGGGAAGACTCCGTCCAGCAGCAGCACGACAGCGTGGTGGTGGTGGAGGGGCGCGGAACTCCAGCAGGGCTTCACCAAGCACTACGAGAGACGAGGAGGGAGAGAGGTAGGGCTGCGCCAAGAGGGAGATCGAATCGTGTGTCTTGCAGCCCCCAATACCTCAAGTATATATAGGGGAAGGGGAGGGGCTGTGCCCCCATCTAGGGTTCCCTCCCTAGGGGTGGCGGCAGCCCCAAAACCCATCTAGGGTTGTGGCCAAGGGGGGAGAGAGGGGGGCGCACCTAGGGTGGGCCTTAAGGCCCATCTGGACCTAGGGTTTGCCCCCTCCCACTCTACCTTGCGCCTTGGGCCTTGGTGGGGGGGCGCACCAGCCCACCTGGGGCTGGTCCCCTCCCACACTTGGCCCACGCAGCCTTCTAGGGCTAGTGGTCCCACCTGGTGGAGCCCCAGGACCCTCCCGGTGGTCCCGGTACATTACTGATAGCACCCAAAACCTTTCCGGTGACCAAAACGGGACTTCCCATATATAAATCTTTACCTATGGACCATTCCGGAACTCCTCATGACGTCCGGGATCTCATCCGGGACTCCGAACAACATTCGGTAACTGCGTACATACCTTCCCAATAACCCTAGCATCATCGAACCTTAAGTGTGTAGATCCTACGGGTTCGGGAGTCATGCAGACATGGTTGAGACAACTCTCTGGTCAATAACCAACAGCGGGATCTGGATACCCATATTTTCTCCCACATGCTCCACGATGATCTCATCGGATGAACCACGATGTCAAGGATTCAATCAATCCCGTATACAATTCCCTTTGTCTATCGGTACGATACTTGCCCGAGATTCAATCGTCGGTATCCCGATACCTTGTTCAATCTCGTTACCGGCAAGTCTATTTACTCGTTCCGTAACACATCATCCCGTGATCAACCCTTGGTCACATTGTGCACATTATGATGATGTCCTACCGAGTGGGCCCAGAGATACCTCTCCGTTTACACGGAGTGACAAATCCCAGTCTCGATTCGTGCCAACCCAACGGACACTTTCGGAGATACCTGTAGTGTACCTTTATAGCCACCCAGTTACGTTGTGACGTTTGGCACACCCAAAGCACTCCTATGGTATCCGGGAGTTGCACAATCTCATGGTCTAAGGAAATGATACTTGACATTAGAAAAGCTTTAGCATATGAACTACACAATCTTGTGCTAGGCTTAGGATTGGGTCTTGTCCATCACATCATTCTCCTAATGATGTGATCCCGTTATCAATGACATCCAATGTCCATGGTCAGGAAACTGTAACCATCTATTGATGAGCTAGTCAACTAGAGGCTTACTAGGGACATGGTGTTGTGTATGTATCCACACATGTATCTGAGTTTCCTATCAATACAATTCTAGCATGGATAATAAACGATTATCATGAACAATGAAATATAATAATAACTAATTTATTATTGCCTCTAGGGCATATTTCCTACAAGGCATAGTGGCGTACAGCCATGAACTTGGCCAGGGC
>NW_021168477.1:0-1974 GCF_002162155.2 Triticum dicoccoides
GTGTACTAGAACGGAGAAAGTGATGTCCCAGCAAAATAAGTCTCCAATGGCGAGAACTGTGAGCATAAAAAAGTGTGTATCTACGGAATTACAAAGAATTTATCCAATGAGAAAATCCCTCAGAACACTAAATTGTTTAGTAGTATAAAGTGAAGAACCGATAATGGAAACAAATAATTCTAGTATTACTGACTCTCGAGGATGATTCCGGTGCTTACACGATGAGGAGACGGTGAAAGCGAATGCCTAACAATCGATGGCACACCTAAGACAGACGGCCGAGTAATTGAAGACAGTTATGTATTGTACTAACAATCGACCCTACAAGAATTCATGAGAATTGTCGGGATGGGGGCAAGTAATCATGACTAGTGTTGAGTACTCTTGTCCTTGTGCTGTCCCACTCGTCCTATGAGTTGGTGTTAGGTGTTTACATTGCCTTAATTGCTTGGCTGTGTTCGTGAGTGAGTTTGGTTTCAGTCTATGTCCAACAGCTGCGTGTACTAGAACGGAGAAAGTGATGTCCCAGCAAAATAAGTCTCCAATGGCGAGAACTGTGAGCATAAAAAAGTGTTTATCTACGAAATTACAAAGAATTTATCCAATGAGAAAATCCCTTAGAACACTATGTTGTTTAGGAGTATAAAGTGAAGAACCGATAATGGAAACAAGTAATTCTAGTATTACTGACTCTCGAGGATGATTCCGGTGCTTACACGATGAGGAGGCAGTGTGTTCTTCTTCTTTTTTCCCTGCTTGATAAAATGGAGAAAGGGGGATCAGTCGGCGGGGACGGCCGGAATCGTGAGCGGGAGGCGACGCTGGCCGAAGTGGTGGGAACGGCGCTGGCTGAAATTTCACTCGCGCCAGAATTTTTAGCTATGCGGTATTCTGTATATTTTGCCCCATGTACTTCATATTTGAGGTTCCGGAGGTCATTTTAGAGTATACCGCAAAAAAAAAATATTAGAGTACGCCTTCGTTTACGGTATCTGACCTGTCTTTTTTTCCCCAAAACCTTAAAATGGCAGTTATTTTTATAGTATGCCCCTCTTACGGTATCTGCTTTGAATACCTCTTTCCTGTTTGTGAATGATTATAAATCACAATAACTTTCAATTTCACCGCACATGGAAATGACAAAAAAGTTCTTAAAAAGGATGGTGAAAAAGAAGGTTAATTTCATAGCAGCACACAAAGGATGGGCCAGCTCGGCTGCTTAACCAAACGTGTTACGTTTCCATAACCTAACAACTAAGCGAATCCATGTGAGTTTCCTTGTCATTTCCCAGTCCCAGCCGCGGAAACGCGGCTTGACCTTGACTTCAATCTCCATTCTCCACTCTTTTATCTCCCCCTCTCGGAGTCGGAGGCCCCAAATCGAATCCCCATCAGAGATTCAGATAATCTCTCCTCTCCTTTGCTCTGCCACATTCTCAAACCCCTACCTCCCGTCCTGCCGCACCACCACCCAATCCACCTCCGGCCACAGATCTGTCGCTTACTGTGCGCCAGCTCCCGTCGAATCGCCGCCGCGCTTACTCGCAGCACACAAGGGTAGCTAGTCAGCCAAGAGAGAAACGAGAGACTAAGATCCAGATGTCTGAAATCATCAACAACCTCCTCGGCAAAGTCGCCAACCTACTGGGCGACGAGTGCCAGAAGGTCATAGGGGTGGAGCATCATGTGCAATTCCTCGAGGATGAGCTCAGCACCATGAAAGCTTTCCTGGAGGAGCTGGGGCAGAGGGATGAACTAGCTCCCTTGACCAAGGACTGGCGGGACAATGTCAGGGACATGGCCTACGACATGGAAGATTGCATTGACGACTTCCTTCTCGATGTTGGAAGTACCAATGATAACGCTGGTTTTATCGCGAGGACCACTGAACTTGTCAAGACCCCGTGGGGGCGTCGTCAGTTTACAAGCCAGATCCAGGAGCTCAAGGATCGTGCTATAGAGGCGAATCATCGA
>NW_021168478.1:0-1132 GCF_002162155.2 Triticum dicoccoides
GAAACTCCGGCGAGGTCCCGCCGTCGCCATGGTCGCCGGCGTCCCTAGCCGACGTGGCCGCGTGATTAGCACTAATCACGGCCAGCTAACCTCTCCAGAGCCGCTGACGTATGGGCCCCACGCCCTTATTTAATCCTTATCTTTTTCTGTTAAGTTTTAATCTAACCACCATGGGCCCACACGTCAGCTTTGACCAAGCTGACGTGGCTGTTGACCTGGTCCCACCTGTCATTGTCACTAACCAGCACTAGTCACTGACCAGTGGGCCCCACTGGTCAGGTTTGACCTGGGGCGCCCAGTTGACCCTGCTGACGTCACTGTGACGTGGGGCTGACGCAATAAGTATTTTCTGGATTTAAAAATAATCAGGAAATTCCAGAAAATAGCTAAAACTTCAATAAATCATAGAAAATTAACCGTAACTCCAAATTAAATAATTTATATATGAAAAATTATCAGAAAAATTCAAGGAATCCATCTGTACCATTTTCATGAATGTTAGAACAACTTATAGCTGCTGTATAGCACAAATCAATTAAATGGCATTTGAATAATCACATATGGAGTTTAAATTTGAATCTTGTATTCAAACCAACTTCATTTAATCTGTTGCTAGTTGCATTAGCTCAAAACACATTCATTTTGCCATGTCATGATCATGCATCATATTGTGCATTGCATTGATTGTGTTCCCTTTTGTGTTGCCGGTATTTGTCCCCTCTCGATAGACGTGATACCGATGATGTGATCGTTGACACTGATGAAGACTCAATGTTATCTTCAGAAGTGCCAGGCAAGCAAAACCCCCTTGTTCATTCCGATACAATCCTACTCTCTCGCTCCTGCTCTCTTTTACTGCATTAGGACAACATCGATTCATCTGTTACTTGCTGCGGTAGCTGAACCCCTTTATCCTTTGCATGACCTGTCATTGCCACAGTAAATAGATGAAACCCACTAGCATGAGTAGGAGTTGTTTGAGCCCTGTTGTGCCTACTCATTCATGCTTGTTTGTCATGCCTGCTACTGCTTAGAGTCGAGTCAGGTCTGATTCATCCGGGATGAATCAGAGGTGTGTGAACATGTCCTACTGTGTGTGAGCTAAGTGTGTGAACACGATTTGGTAAAAGGT
>NW_021168479.1:0-561 GCF_002162155.2 Triticum dicoccoides
CGCGAGTCGAGGCGGACGGTGTCGCGGTAGCGTTGACGGACACTGAGTCGACCACGTGACACCACTACCTCCCTGTCTTAGCGTAACGCGAGTCGAGGCGGACGTCGTGGCGGTAGAGACGAAGGACGCCGAGACGAGCACGTGACACAACTGCCTCCCTGTCTTAGCGTAACGCGAGTTGAGGCGTACGTTGTCGCGGTAGCGACGACGGACGTCGAGAGGAGCACGTGACACCACTGCCTCCCTGTCTTAGCGTAACGCGAGTCGAGGCGGACGTCATCGCGGTAGCGACGACGGACGCCAGGACGAGCACGTGACACCAATGCCTCCCTGTCTTAGCGTAACGCGAGTCGAGGCGAACGTCGTCGCGGTAGCGACGGCGGACGCCGAGACAAGCACGTGACACCACTGCTTCCCTGTCTTAGCGTAACGCGAGTCGAGGTGGACGTCGTCGCGGTAGCGATGACGGACGCCGAGACGAGCATGTGACACCACTGCCACCCTGTCTTAGCGTAATGCGAGTCGAGGCGGACGACATCGCGGTAGCGACGACGGACGCCG
>NW_021168480.1:0-1621 GCF_002162155.2 Triticum dicoccoides
TATGTTCTGAGATTGATGTTGCTATGACTTTGCTATGCTTAATGCTTGTCACTAGGGCCCGACTGTCATGATTTCAGATCTGAACCTATTATGTTTTCATGAATATATGTGAGTTCTTGATCCTATCTTGCAAGTCTATAGTCACCTATTATGTGTTATGATCCGACAACCCCGAAGTGACAATAATCGGGATACTTCTCGGTGGTGACCATAGTTTGAGGAGTTCATGTATTCACTATGTGTTAATGCTTTGGTCCGATTCTCTATTAAAAGGAGGCCTTGCTATCCCTTAGTTTCCGCTAGGACCCCGCTTCAACGGGAGGGTAGGACAAAAGACGTCATACAAGTTCTTTTCCATAAGCACGTATGACTATTTACGGAATGCATGCCTACATTACATTGCTGAATTGGAGCTAGTTCTATATAACCCTATGTTATAACTATTGCATGAGGAATCGCATCCGGCATAATTATCCATCACTGATCCATTGCCTACGAGCTTTTCATATATTGTTCTTCGCTTACTTACTTTTCCGTTGCTACTGTTACAACTACTACAAAAACCCAAAAACATTTATTTTTACTTTTGCTACCGTTACCTTTATTATCATACGACTTTTGCTACTAAACACTTTGCTGCAGATACTAAGTTATCCAGGTGTGGTTGAATTGACAACTCAACTGCTAATACTCAAGAATATTCTTTGGCTCCCCTTGTGTCGAATCAATAAATTTGGGTTGAATACTCTACCCTCGAAAGCTGTTGTGATCCCCTATACTTGTGGGTTATCAGTTGCATCTTGCATTGATTTCTACGTCGTACTGCTTCTAATTTTTCGAATTGCTACTTATGACAAGACAATTTTAACTTGGCAGAGTAATATTGGTTGCATCTTTCATATGGTGTCTAGCTTGCATTACTTCTATTTTCTTGAAAATCCTTCTGCTTAGTTTGCACATCGTAGCTGTGAATATGTCATGTCGTCCTGTTTTTCTTACATATTCCATCCTCATACGGTTGTCTTACATCAAAGTATTGCTTGTCTGTATCATGCATCAATGAGTTCTGAAGAGTGATTTTATTCTTTTGTGTTGTGGGTACAGCTTGACATGGCAAAGTCAAAAAAGAGCAAGGAAAATAATATAGCAGGGAGTGTTGTTACTTGTCGGGTGAAACGGAAAAGGTTCTGCCGTCGAGATTCTGCTGGTACTTATAGTGCAGTAGAAGGTCCAAGTCCACCGGCTAAATCTACAAACACAGTATCACCTGCTGCAGCAGCTGCAGCATCCGCTTCAACTGTACCAGCATCTCAACCAGTTACTCGTTCGTTTGCTCCGGAACTGGCCAGTTCCCAAGCTGCCTTCACACCTAACACTACTTCCGAAGCACTGCTGACACAACAGGACTTGGCAAGATCAGATGAACCTCATGAGCATCAACACCAAGACGGTACCTGACCGAGTCAAGTTGCAGTTGCATGCTCCTTTATATGTACTCTCACGGTTTGATGTACACTAACACTTTCCATATTCGTTGTTGAACTAGCACCACGGCGCAAGCGGAAACAGACATCAGGGATAATGCTTGACAGATTAACAAAATCTAAAGGAGGAAGAATGG
>NW_021168481.1:0-1507 GCF_002162155.2 Triticum dicoccoides
CCTCTGTCGTCTTCGTCCCGACAGAGGGAGGGGAGTGTGGCCGGCGCGCGCGCGCGCCACCGCGCCACGCCACCTGCTCGCCTGCTTGCCTGCCCTCCCCTCCTCGCTCGACGCCCTGGACGACGCCACGCCTCTCCCCCTGCTCTCTCTCACTCTCCCCCGGCTCTCCTCTCCTCTCCCTCGCTCTCTCTCTCTCACGGCCGAACACCACCGTCGCCGCCGTTCGCCATAGCCATCGTCTCCGGCCACCCCTCGCTCCCCCGACTAGCTCAGAAGCTCCGCCTCGACTCCCTCTTCCTCCCCACCGCTCCACGGGTCCCCGGAAGCCCTGCATCGCCGCCACGTCGCCGTTCCCCTCTTCGGGCTCCGACCATCGTCGCCGTCGAATTCACCGTCACCAGCGCGTCCCCGAGCCCGCTAACCATCCCTGCAGCTCCGCGGTGAGCCCCCGGATCGTTTCCCCCTTCTTCCCTGGTCTCTTTCGACTTCTAGGCCCTAGCCCCACCTCGGCCGAGAGCTCCACGCCGCCGGCGATGTCGCCGTCGTGGCCACGGTCGCCGTAGCGCCCAACCGAGTGCACCATCGTGCTCCCCACCTCACCAGGAGCACGCAGCATGCACCAACGCCTCCCCAGACCCCCTGCAACACTGATCCCGACCGCACCCGAACTCCGGCCGCCGCAGCCGAGCTCGCCGCCGTCAACTCCGGCCACCCCGAGCCCAACCACCACCACCAATAGTCGCGGCTCAACCTCAGCAACACGTAGATGCCTTCCGCCGTCCATTTGGTTGCCGGAATGGCAAAAAGCACTTTCGCCGCCGTCTCGGGCCTCGCCGGCGTCATGTCGCCGGTGGGGTTTGACTTGTCCGACCTGGGGTTTGACCCCCCAGGGTCACTGACGCGTGGGCCCTGTCGGCCAGGTGGTTAGGTTAGCGCTAACTACTGTTAGTCAACCCCCCCTGACACTGACAGTGGGCCCCAGCGCCACTAACCCCTAATTAGGATTAATTTAATCCTGTTTAACCCCCCTGTCACTGACGTGTGGGCCCCAACGTCAGGTTTGACCTCAGCCAGCCACAGTTGACCACTGACGTCATGCTGACGTCATGCTGACGCAATAATTATATTTCTGGAATTAAATTAAATCAGGAAATTCCAGAATATTATTTAAACTTCAAAAATTCATAACTTTTATTCTGTAACTCCAAATTGGACAAATTATATATGAAAAATGATCAGAAAAATCCAATCTATCCATCTGTACTATTTTCATGCATGATCAAACAAGTTAAATTGATGTTTTAAGCAGAACAAGAAAAGGCACTTTAAAAGGCCATATTTGAATTTGAAATTTGAATCCTTGATTCAAATTTGTTCAAACACCCCTGGTTTTAGTTGCATTAGCCCAATACACTCATATTGCCATGTTTCATGCATGCATCATATTGTTGCACATTGTTTGGTGATGCTTGTGTACCGATGCCCTTTGCGACAGGTTCTGTCCCCG
>NW_021168482.1:0-1321 GCF_002162155.2 Triticum dicoccoides
CCAGTCCGCCATAATCGCCATGATGCCGGACTTAATCGCGCACGGCCTCGACCCGGCCTGGGCCGAGCCGTCAACAAAGCACGTGCAGGAGTTTTTTGACAACTTGTCGGAGAGCTATGTCCGCGATGAGTCGTTGCTCATCTGCGACACCACCAAGGAGGAGCTGGACTACATCGCTGCCAGGGCGGTGGAAGCGGCGCTTGCAAAGGAGGCCGGCAGCACCGGCGCGGTGCAGGATGAGGCTGACGCGGCCGCGGAGGAGAAAGAGCTCGCCTAGTGGGTAGATTCTTCCAGGGAGGCCAGCGGCGCCGATGCCGGGGCCCCCCTTACTGAAGATGCGGGCGACGAGTCGCCCAAAGAGGAAGCCGAAGCGGGCGACCCTCCGTCCGCGGGGAGGAAATGTTGGGGATCGCAGTAATTTCAACAATTTTCCTACGCACACGCAAGATCATGGTGATGCATAGAAACAAGAGGGGAGAGTGTTGTCCACGTACCCTCGTAGACCGTAAGCGGAAGTGTTATGACAACACGGTTGATGTAGTCGTACATCTTCACGATCGACCAACCCTAGTACCGAAAGTACAACACCTCCGGGATCTGCACACGTTTGGCTTGGTGATGTCCCACGAACTCACGATCTAGCAGAGTGTCGAGGGAGAGCTTCGTCAGCACGACGACGTGATGACGATGATGATGATGCTACCGGAACAGGGCTTCCCTAAGCACCGCTACGATATGATCGAGGTGGATTATAGTCGAGGGGGGCACCGCACACGGCTAAGGAACCAATGGTCAACTTGTGTGTTCTAGGGTGCCCCCTGCCCCCGTATATAAAGGCGCAAGGGGGCAGGACGGCCGACCTTGGGGTGCGCCAAGGAGAGGGAGGAGTCCTCCTCCTAGTAGGAGTAGGACTCCCCCTTTCCTAGTCCAACTAGGAAGAAGGAGGGGAAAGGAAAGAGAGGGAGAGAGGGAGGGAAAGAGGGGGTGCCGCCCCCCTCCTTGTCCAATTCGGAATCCCAAGGGGGGCGGAGCGACCAGCCGTATGGCCCCTCCTCTCTCTCTAACAAGACCCATGTTGGTCCATTAGTTTCTCCAGGGCTTCCGATAACCCCCCGGTGCTCCGATAATTATCCGGTGACCCCCGGAACTCATACAGTGTGCGAATATAGTCATCCAATATATCAATCTTTATGTCTCGACCATTTCGAGACTCCTCGTAATGTCCGTGATCATATCCGGGACTCCGAACTACCTTTGGTACATCATAACACATAAACTCATAATATCGATCGTCACCGAACGTTAAGCGTGCGGACCCTAC
>NW_021168483.1:0-1168 GCF_002162155.2 Triticum dicoccoides
CTTAAGAAACAACTCGATGAGTCCTTGAAAAAGGGTTTCATCCGACCTAGTTCATCTCCGTGGGCTTGCCCCGTCCTATTCGTCAAGAAGAAGGATGGTACGGACCGGATGGTTGTAGATTACCGACCTGTCAATTTGGTCACAATCAAGAACAAATACCCGCTTCCCAGGATCAACGACCTGTATGATCAGCTCGCTGGATCCTCAGTCTTCTCCAAGATGGATTTGAGGTTGGGCTACCATCAAATCAAAATCAGAAACGGGGACATTCCTAAAACGGCCTTTGTCACTCGTTATGGCCAATACGAGTACACCGTCATGTCCTTCGGTTTAACCAACGCTCCAGCCACCTTTTCTCGGTTAATGAACTCAATCTTCATGGAGTATTTGGATAAATTCATCGTGGTTTACCTCGATGATATACTCATCTACTCCAAGAATGAGGAAGAACATGCCGAACATCTAAGGCTAGTGTTGCAGAAACTTCGAGAGCATCGCCTTTATGCCAAATTTTCTAAATGTGAATTCTGGTTGTCAGAAGTGACCTATCTGGGTCATGTAATATCTGGTAAAGGTATTGCTGTTAACCCCGAGCGAGTTCAAGCCGTTCTTAATTGGACTCCACCTGAATCGGTCAAGCAAGTTCGGAGTTTTCTGGGCTTAGCGAGCTATTGTCGTCGCTTTGTCGAGAACTTCTCCAAGGTTGCCAAACCTCTAACCGAACTCCTCAAGAAAGATAAGAAGTTCGAATGGACTCCACAATGTGAGCACAGCTTTCAGGAACTGAAAAGACGCCTGACTTCTGCTCCCGTGCTGGTACCGCCAGACTTCTCCAAGGACTTTGTTATCTACTGCGACGCCTCGCGACAAGGATTAGGTTGCATTCTCATGCAAGATCGACACGTAATTGCCTACGCTTCACGGCAATTGCACCCACATGAGGAGAATTATCCTACTCATGATCTAGAGCTTGCAGCCGTAGTCTATGCACTTAAGACCTGGCGACATTACCTCCTCGGTAATCGTTGCGAAATATTCACTGATCACCAAAGTCTGAAGTATATTTTCACCCAACCGGATTTGAATCTCAGGCAGAGACGTTGGGTTGAATTGATCACCGACTTCGACTTAGGAATAACCTACACCCCAGGGAAAGCCAACGTCATGG
>NW_021168484.1:0-1323 GCF_002162155.2 Triticum dicoccoides
GATGGTGAGCATCATGGAATTGGCAATGAAGAAGGGTTGGCGATGATGATGTCGACGGATCCCCTCTTCGGAGCCCCGGACGAACTACAGATTAGCCCTCCCAATGAAGAACAGAAGGTGGCGACGACTTCGTATCGTAAAATGCGATGCAACTTTTTCTCTTGTTTTTTCTTGAGGAAAAGGAATTTATAGACTTGAGATCAGGGTCAACAGAGCCACGTGGGTCCCACAAGGTAACAAGGCGTGCCTAAGGAGGGTGGCCGCGCCCTTTTGCCTTGTGGGCAACTGGTGGCCCCCCTCGAGTGGACCCTCGCTCCAGTATTTTTTATATATTCCATAAAAATCTCCAAAAAGTTTTGTATGATTCCAAAAACTTTTATTTCTGCACAAAATCAACACCATGATAGTTCTGCTGAAAACAATGTCAGTTCGGGTTAGTTTCATTCAAATCATGCAAATTCGAGTTAAAAAACAAGAGAAAAATTGTTTTGTCCTACCCTCTCGTGGCAGCGGGGCTCCTTAAGGAAACTAAGGGATATGAAGGCCTCCTTTTAATAGAGAACCGGAACGAAGCATTAACACATAATGAATATATGAACTCCTCGAATTACAGTCAACCCCGGAGAGTATCCCAAACAATTGTCACTATGGGGTGTACGGATCAGAACAATAATAAGTGCATATAACTAGGAGATAGGATCAAAAATTCAAATATATTCATCAAAACATAAAAAGGGTTCAGATCTAAAATCATGCCACTTGGGCCCTAGCGACAAGTATTAAGCATGGCAAAGTCATAGCAAAATCAAACACAGAACGTAGTGGATACTAGGGATCAAGTCCTAACAAACTGACTCGATTACGACGATAAATCTCATCCAACTCCATCGTTGTCCAGCAAGCCTACGAAAGAATTAATCACCCCCGATGGTGAGCATCATGGAATTGGCAATGAAGAAGGGTTGGCGATGATGATGTCGACGGATCCCCTCTTCGGAGCCCCGGACGAACTACAGATTAGCCCTCCCAATGAAGAACAGAAGGTGGCGACGACTTCGTATCGTAAAATGCGATGCAACTTTTTCTCTTGTTTTTTCTTGAGGAAACGGAATTTATAGACTTGAGATCAGGGTCAACAGAGCCACGTGGGTCCCACAAGGTAACAAGGCGTGCCTAAGGAGGGTGGCCGCGCCCTTTTGCCTTGTGGGCAACTGGTGGCCCCCCTCGAGTGGACCCTCGCTCCAGTATTTTTTATATATTCCATAAAAATCTCCAAAAAGTTTTGTATGATTCCAAAAACTTTTATTTCTGCACAAAAACAAC
>NW_021168485.1:0-937 GCF_002162155.2 Triticum dicoccoides
TAGGATAGCTCTAAAATGACCTATACTTAGCATTTTTTCCTTCAAAATGACTTAATATGCTTAGCTAGCTTAAAAATGAGCTATACTTAGAATCTTTTCCTCCAAAATTAGTTAATATGCTTAACTAGCTCTAAAATGACATAATATGCTTAAGAAATGACATAGTTTAGCCCCTAAATGACTTCACATGCTTAGCTAGCTCCAAAATGACATAATAAGCTTAATTAGCTCCAAAATGATGTATTTAACCTAGAATAGCTCTAAAATGACCTATACTTAGCATTTTTCCTCCAAAATGACTTAATATGCTTAGCTAGCATAAAAATGACCTATTTAACCTAGGATAGCTCTAAAATGACCTATACTTAGCATCTTTTCCTCAAAAAAGACTTAATATGCTATGCTAGCTCTAAAATGATATAGTATGCTTAAGAAATGACATATTTTAGGTCCTAAATGACTTCATATGCTTAGCTAGCTCCAAAATGACATAATAACCTTACTTAGCTTCAAAATGACCTATTCAACCCAGGCTAGCTCTAAAATGACCTATACTTAGCAGTTTTTCCTCCAAAATGACTTAATATGCTTAGCTAGCTCAAAAATTACATAATAAGCTTAATTAGCTCCAAAATGACCTATTTAACCTAGGATAGCTCTAAAATGACCTATACTTAGCATTTTTTTTCCTTCAAAATGACTTAATATGCTTAGCTAGTTTAAAAATGACCAATACTTAGAATCTTTTCCTCCAAAATTAGTTAATATGCTTAACTAGCTCTAAAATGACATAATATGCTTAAGAAATGACATAGTTTAGCTCCTAAATGACTTCACATGCTTAGCTAGCTCCAAAATGACATAATAAGCTTAATTAGCTCCAAAATGACATATTTAACATAGGATAGCTCTAAAATGACCTATACTTAGCATTTTT
>NW_021168486.1:0-1018 GCF_002162155.2 Triticum dicoccoides
GAATGAACAAGGGGGTTTTGCTTGCCTGGCACTTCTGAAGATAACATTGAGTCTTCATCAGTGTCAACGACCACATCATCGGTATCACGTCTATCGAGAGGGGACAAATACCGGCAACACAGAAGGAAACACAATCAATGCAATGCACAATATGATGCATGATCATGACATGGCAAAATGAATGTGTTTTGAGCTAATGCAACTAGCAACAGATTAAATGAAGTTGGTTTGAATACAAGATTCAAATTCAAACTCCATATGTGATTATTCAAATGCCATTTAATTGATTTGTGCTAAACAGCAGCTATAAGTTGTTCTAACATGCATGAAAATGGTACATATGGATTCCTTGAATTTTTCTGATAATTTTTCATATATAAATTATTTAATTTGGAGCTACGGTTGAATTTCTATGAATTTTAGAAGTTTTAGGCATTTTCTGGAATTTCCTGAATATTAATAAATCCAGAAAATACTTATTGCGTCAGCATTGCGTCACTATGACGTCAGCAGGTCAACAAACGCTGCTGGTGGTCAAACCTGACCAGTGGGGTCCATTGGTCAGTGACTGGGGCTGATTAGTGTAGCTGACATGTGGGCCCAGTCAACAGCCACGTCAGCTTAGTCAAAGCTGACGCGTGGGGCCACTAGGATTAGTTAAAAACTAAACAGAAACTAATCTAGGATTAATTAGCAGGTGGGGCCCTGCTGTCAGTGTCACAGGGTTAATTAGCAGGGTCAAATCCCGGGTCAGTGGGGTCAAACCCACCGGCGACATGACGCCGGCGAGGCCCGAGACGGCGGCGCGAGCCGGAAACGCGCTACAGGGCACGGGCGAGGCTGTGCTTGGGCTCGTTGGAGAGCCCTTGCTGGTGCGCATCGAATGGTGGTGGTGGCCGTGCCTGTGGTGGCCGGTACCGACGACGGCGAGCTCGTGAGCGGCGGCCGGAGTTCGGCCAACGGCGGGTTAGGCGATGCAGGGCGCTAGGGGAGGCGTTGGTGCGTGCTACGTGCTCCT
>NW_021168487.1:0-1692 GCF_002162155.2 Triticum dicoccoides
AACTTCACTCTGAAATTCTTTGAACTTTTCAAATGTTTCAGACTTATGCTTCATTAAGTAGATATATCCATATCTGCTCAAATCATCTGTGAAGGTGAGAAAATAACGATATCCGCCACGAGCCTCAATATTCATCGGACCACATACATCGGTATGTATGATTTCCAACAAATCTGTTGCTCTCTCCATAGTACCGGAGAACGGTGTTTTAGTCATCTTGCCCATGAGGCACGGTTCGCAAGTACCAAGTGATTCATAATCAAGTGGTTCCAAAAGTCCATTAGTATGGAGTTTCATCATGCGTTTTACACCGATATGACCTAAACGACAGTGCCACAAATAAGTTGCACTTTCATTATCAACTCTGTATCTTTTGGTTTCAACATTATGAATATGTGTATTACTACTATCGAGATTTAGTAAGAATAGACCACTCTTCAAGGGTGCATGACCATAAAAGATATTACTCATATAAATAGAACAACCATTATTCTCTGATTTAAATGAATAACCGTCTCGCATTAAACAAGATCCAGATATAATGTTCATGCTCAACGCTGGCACCAAATAACAATTATTTAGATCTAATATTAATCCCGAAGGTAGATGTAGAGGTAGCGTGCCGACCGCGATCACATCGACTTTGGAACCGTTTCCCACGCGCATCGTCACCTCGTCCTTTGCCAGTGCCTGCTTATTCTGTAGTCCCTGTTTCGAGTTGCAAATATTAGCAACAGAACCAGTATCAAATACCCAGGTGCTACTGCGAGCATTGGTAAGGTACACATCAATAACATGTATATCACATATACCTTTGTTCACCTTGCCATCCTTCTTATCCGCCAAATACTTGGGGCAGTTCCGCTTCCAGTGACCAGTCTGCTTGCAGTAGAAGCACTCAGTTTCAGGCTTAGGTCTAGACTTGGGTTTTTTCTCTTGAGCAGCAACTTGCTTGCCGTTCTTTTTGAAGTTCCCCTTTTCCTTCCCTTTGCCCTTTTTCTTGAAACTAGTGGTCTTGTTAACCATCAACACTTGATGCTCCTTCTTGATTTCTACCTCCGCAGCTTTTAGCATTGCGAAGAGCTCGGGAATAGTCTTGTTCATCCCTTGCATATTATAGTTCATCACGAAGCTCTTGTAGCTTGGTGGCAGTGATTGGAGAATTCTGTCAATGACGCAATCATCTGGAAGATTAACTCCCAATTGAATCAAGTGATTATTATACCCGGACATTTTGAGTATATGCTCACTGACAGAACTGTTCTCTTCCATCTTGCAGCTATAGAACTTATTGGAGACTTCATATCTCTCAATCCGGGCATTTGCTTGAAATATTAACTTCAACTCCTGGAACATCTCATATGCTCCATGACGTTCAAAACGTCGTTGAAGTCCCGATTCTAAGCCGTAAAGCATGGCACACTGAACTATCGAGTAGTCATCAGCTTTGCTCTGCCAGACGTTCATAACATCTGGCGTTGCTCCAGCAGCAGGCCTGGCACCTAGCGGTGCTTCCAGGACGTAATTCTTCTGTGCAGCAATGAGGATAATCCTCAAGTTACGGACCCAGTCCGTGTAATTGCTACCATCATCTTTCAACTTTGCTTTCTCAAGGAACGCATTAAAATTTAACGGAACAACAGCACGAGCCATCTATCTACAATCAACATAAACAAGCAAGATACTATCAGG
>NW_021168488.1:0-836 GCF_002162155.2 Triticum dicoccoides
TAGTCTGAATTATTCTACTTATGATAAAGAATTATATGCTCTTGTTCGGACTTTAGAAACATGGCAACATTATTTATGGCCCAAAGAATTTGTTATACATTCTGATCATGAATCTTTGAAACATATTAAAAGTCAAGCTAAACTGAATCGTAGACATGCTAAATGGGTTGAATTCATTGAGACTTTCCCTTATGTCATTAAACACAAGAAGGGAAAAGAAAATGTTATTGCTGATGCATTGTCTCGTCGCTATACTATGCTTTCACAACTTGACTTCAAAATATTTGGTTTGGAGACCATCAAAGATTAATATGTGCATGATGCTGATTTTAAAGATGTAATGCAGAATTGTAAAGAAGGAAGAATGTGGAACAAGTTTGTTGTTAACGATGGATTTTTGTTTCGTGCTAACAAGCTATGCATTCCAGCTAGCTCCGTTCGTCTTTTGTTGTTGCAGGAGGCGCATGGAGGAGGATTAATGGGACACTTTGGCGTGAAGAAGACGGAGGACGTACTTGCTACACATTTCTTTTGGCCAAAGATGAGACGGGATGTTGAGCGTTTTATTGCTCGCTGCACTACATGTCAAAAAGCTAAGTCACGACTCAATCCTCATGGTTTATATATGCCTTTGCCTGTACCTAGTGTTCCTTGGGAGGATATATCTATGGACTTTGTTTTAGGTTTACCTCGAACAAAGAAGGGGAGGGATAGCATATTTGTTGTCGTGGATAGATTCTCGAAAATGGCACACTTTATACCATGTCATAAAAGCGATGATGCTGTTAATGTTGCTGATTTGTTCTTTCGTGAAATTATTCGCTTGCATGGTGTGC
>NW_021168489.1:0-1484 GCF_002162155.2 Triticum dicoccoides
CATATGCATCATTATCAACAAAGGGATGGTGGGGTTTAACTGCAGCAAGCCAGCTTTGACTCGGTGGCTATCCTGAACTACGACTGCAAGTAACTCTTTTGAGGTGGCGCACACGAGTCCACATATTCACCATATCAATACACCACTATGGATCCGCTCCCGTCTCCCTACGAGAACGCCATCCATAGCACTCACGCTTATCTTGCGTATTTTAGAGTATCCACTTTCACTTGTCTATGAACTGATATAAGCAACCCAGAAGTCCTTTTCCGCGGACACGGCTATTCGAATAGATGATGATAACCCTGCAGGGGTGTACTTCTTCATACATGTTTCCACCACTTAGCGTCTGCACACGACATGTGCTCGGCAGACTTCAAGCGAAAGCCGACGTGGGTGTAGACCACGACCTACCTAAACACTCAAGTCTCTAGTCTAGGTTTATCGCCTATTCGGGTTCCATCCATGAGGAGATCGGGCCGGAGTTTCGCTCACAGCCCCAAACGATGTGAACAGGGTTCCCGAGATACCAACGGGCATCCGGTACACCGTGCCACGTACCTACCGCATCACAGCCCACCCCTACGGTCAGCGCTGTCCACGGCCTCCAGTAGGCTACAAACACCAGAAACTACTTGCAACTCCTGGACAGAGGACTAGGGTGAATAAGAAGTCGAGCGGGGTCATATTTCAGGGCCCAATGTATGGTAGTAGCTGAGTCATGGATCACAAACACAGAACTCAGTTCCTGAGGACGGCTTCAATGAGACAACCCACCATGTACTCCTACATGGCCTCTCACCGCTACCTTTACCAAATCGTGTTCACACACTTAGCTCACACACGGTAGGACATGTTCACACGCCTCTGATTCATCCCCGATGAATCAGACCTGACTCAACTCTAAGCAGTAGCAGGCATGACAAACAAACATGAATGAGTAGGCACAACAGGGCTCAAACAACTCCTACTCATGCTAGTGGGTTTCATCTATTTACTGTGGCAATGACAGGTCATGCAGAGGATAAAGGGGTTCAGCTACCGCAGCAAGTAACAAATATGTCGTTGTTGTCCTAATGTAGTAAAGGAGAGCAGGAGCGAGAGGGTGGGATTTTATCGGAATGAACAAGGGGGTTTTGCTTGCCTGGCACTTCTGAAGATAATATAGCTCTTCATCAGTGTCAACGATCACATCATCGATATCACGTCTATCGAGAGGGGACAATACCGGCAACACAGAAGGGAACACAATCAATGCAATGCACAATATGATGCATGATCATGACATGGCAAAATGAATGTGTTTTGGGCTAATGCAACTAGCAACAGATTAAATGAAGTTGGTTTGAATACAAGATTCAAATTCAGACTCCATATGTGATTATTCAAATGCCATTAAATTGATTTGTGCTAAACAGCAGCTATAAGTTGTTCTAACATGCATGAAAATGGTACAGATGGATTCCTTGAATTTTTCTGATAAT
>NW_021168490.1:0-732 GCF_002162155.2 Triticum dicoccoides
GAAGAAGAAGGCGCGGCGGTTCTTCTGGAGGCATCGGCGAGGCGAGGGGTGGCCGGTGGCCGCGGCGAACGGCGTCGGTGGCGACGGCTGCGCTCGGCACGAGAGGGAGAGAGGAATAGAGGGGGGGGAGAGCTCGGGAGAGAGTGAGGGGGTCCAGGGGGGTCGGGGCGGCGCCGAGGAGATGACGCGCGGCGTCGCGGTGGCCAGGCGATGCAGACGAGCAGGGTGGTGGCGTGGCGAGCTCGGGCGCGCGCGCCGTGGCCCTCCTCTGCCTACTGGCGCGAGGAGGAAGGCGACAGGGAAGGGAGGCGGCGGTGGGCTGGGCCAGCGGGAGGAGCTGGCCAGCTGGGCCGGCTACAGGTAAGTGGCCCAGGTAATTCCCTTCTCTCTCTGTCTTTTTCTAATTAATTCAGTTTTCTATTTTGCAGGTTTGTTTTGAATTTGGTTTTGAAACCAATTCAATTTATTTTGCTTCTGACAATATTTTTAGGAGCTAAAAGAATTAAAACAATGCTCCACAAAATATTTCAGAATTATTGGACCTATATTTATTTAATAGTAGATATAAATCCAATTCAAATAATTATTGATTTAATTCAAATGCCCAAATTAAATGTTTCTGAGACACCAAAAATATTGGTTTGGATTTTGCCTCTTGCCAATATTTCCAGAGGATAACAAGAACATTTTCTTGGACTTATTTGAAGCAATTTTTATCTTGATCATTTTTTT
>NW_021168491.1:0-1022 GCF_002162155.2 Triticum dicoccoides
CTCCTCTCCTCTCCAGCTCCTCCCCCTCGCGCTCCCCCGCCATTACCGACGCCACCATCGCCGTGCCTTCGTCGTAGCCGTGCTCCCCGCCGCCCGTGCGTCCTCTCATCGTGTCCAGGAGCTCCGCCGCTGTCCACTCCATCGAGCAAGCCGAGCCCCGAGCGCTCGCGACGCCCGAGTCCACCGCAACGACCTCGCCCGAACCGCCGTCGCCGGAGATCCCCTTCAACGCCGTCGTCGCTCCGGTCCATCTCCGGCCACACCAAGGGCTTCGTCGCACCCACTGTGAGCTTAGCCATCTTCCCCCCCTCCTTTTCTTGCTTCCGAGCCGTGTAGCGACCTCCCGGAGCTCAACCGCACCCACCGCCATGGAGCTCGTCGCCGACGTGCTCCTGGTCACCCTCCGACCACTCCACGGTGTCCATCATGCTCACCGTGTCACTTAGCACCTAGCTAGCCACTCCTCGAGCCTCACCGACCCCTCTAGCGTCAAGTTCGTCTTCGGCTGAACCCCGGTGGCCGCCAAAGTCGTCGCCGGCGCCAACTCCGGCCACCCCGACCCCAACGGACTCCACCAAAAGCTGCGGCTCGTCCTCAGCTCCACTCCGGTGGTCTCCGCGACCCATTTGGTGGCCGAAACGGCCAAAACCACTTCCGCCGCCGCGTCGGGCTCGCCGGCGGCTAAACGCCGGTGCAGCCGACCCGGGTTTGACCACGGGTGGGCCCTGGTTGACTCCCCTGAGTCAATGACAGGTGGGGCCCAGCCCTGTTAATTAAACAGGTTTAGTTTTAATTAAACTTTAATTAATTTAATCACCCTGACACGCGGGACCCACTGTCAGGTTTGACCCGGACGTGTTCCGTTGACCTGCTGACGTCACACTGACGTCAGGCTGACGCAATAATTGATTTTCTGGAATTAATCTAATATAGGAAATTCCAGAATATAGTTTAAACTTCAAAAATTCATAACTTTTATTCTGTAACTCCAAATCAGACAAATTATATATGAAAAATGATCA
>NW_021168492.1:0-3893 GCF_002162155.2 Triticum dicoccoides
TATGTATTAATTTTTTATTTAGGTTGTTAGTAGATATCAATTTTAGGTTAGTGCATTTTAGGTTAGTGTAGAGGAAAAAGTAAAATAAGGAAAAGGAAGAAAAGAGGAAGAAGGAAGAAGGAAGAAGAAGACGAAAAAGAAGGAGAGGAAAAAGGAAAATAAGAAGGGGAAGAAAGGAGAAGAAGAGGAGAGGAAGAAGAGGAGAAATAAATAAGAAGAGGAAAAAAGAAGAAAAAGAAGAGGAGAAGAAGAATATATTTCTTTCTTCTTATCCTCTTTTTTTTCTTTTTTTTTCTTGGATCTTCTCCTCTGTCGTCGTCGATATACCCCTCCCGATAACTTCAACATGAGGGGGGTCAATATACCCCCTCCCCAATAATATTATTTCCCCATGTACGTATGTCGTGTCGATATAAACTCCCGATAACTTCAACACGTGGGGGGGGGTCGATATACCCCTTCCCCAATAATATTATTTTTCCATGTACGTATGTCGTCGTTGTCGATATAAACCCCTCCCGATAACTTCAACACGTGGGGGGGGTCGATATACCCCTTCCAGATAACTTGAACACTTTGGGGGGTCAATATACCCCCTCCCCGATAACATTTTTTCCCGTGTATGTATCTTGTCGTTGTCGATATTACCCCTTTGAAGCGTTGTCGAGGCCACCCCAAACCCTAGAGAAGCAGCATCAAGGCCACTAATTAATATGATTCCTTACTGTGATTAGCTAGCTAGTTCTATGTTTGCCACTAATATATCCATATCTGTCATGTTTGAATAATAATTGCCATGTTGTAAATATTTATAGAAACTATGGACACCTCCTGAGACGAAGCAATAGAAGCGATGTTGGGGGAGATAATCGCAGAAGGAAGTGATGCCGTCTTATCATTTCTGAATGACACCGATGGTCTGGAAGGACAGCATGAAGAAGCAGGCTATGAATATGATGGCTCCTTTGTCCCAATGCTAGTGCAAGAAGGAGACCATGAGGACGGCTCCGGTGACCCAATGACGGTGCAAGAAGGAGACCGTGATGACGGTTCCGGTGACCGAACCGAGTCTGGCCAGGTATATATATTAGTTAAGCCTGTGCTAACTAGCTAATTGATGCATTCATTGTTTTGCTACATGTACACATATTAATTAATTCTCGTCTTTCTTCTTTTTCTAGCCCTCCGGATCGAGCACAACTTCGGTAAGGAGACGAGGCCTGAAGAAAAAGTTGTGCTCGGATGGAAGGTTTGAGATCACAGCAATCACACACGACGGCGAACCGATTGAACCCATCCGGACAAAGAACACATTTGCTGCTCTGTGCGGGGTTCTTGTTAGGGACAAGATCCCAATCAGCATCCACCAATGGTATAAGCCTAAGGAGGACGAGCCTGAGGTGTGTTATGTGAACGATATCCAGAAAGATGATCTTTGGACTGAGCTGAAGGCAAATTTCACCCTACCGCCAGAGGAGGATCTCGAGAAGCCAGTTAAAGAGCAATTAATCAAGTCTTGTGCTCTTAATAAGATGGCAGGCCTATTCAGGAGGTGGAGGAAAGAGCTGAACAAGTTTGCCGACAAAGAAGAGACACCAGAATTCATCGGCAAATATGAGAAGATCAGAGATCACTGGCCCACATTTGTGGCCCACAAGACATCGAAAAAGAGTAAGAAGATGTCGGCTACAAACAAGAAGAATGCTGCAAAGAAGAAGTTTCACCATCGCACGGGGTCAGGTGGCTACCTCAAAGCCCGGCCTAAGTGGCCCAAGGCTGAGAATGATCTGCTTGATAAAGGGATCAAACCAGAGACAATGAACTTGCCAGACCATTGCCGGACTTGGTTCTTCGGGGCTGGCGGAACCTTGGACCCTGTATCAGGGAACTGCCGTGGACAGACGAGCAACTAAAAATACCAGTCAATAGGCTTCGGCACTATATCGATGCAGCGCAACAAGGGACGTTCATTCCAGATAGGGAGAAGGACGAGCTCACAATGGCCCTCGGGAATCCTGAGCACCCTGGACGGACACGAGGCACGCCAGGATCCATTCCGTGGAAGGTTGGTTTTCCGGACGCAGGGGGTTACAAAACCCAAGAGAGGAAGAAGAAACTGGAGCAGAGCCAACTGCAGGCGCTGCACGAAAGGGTATAAGGGCTAGAGGAACGAGAAGCAGATCGCAGCAAATGACCTGCTGAAGCTTCCACCGAAGCTACCCCGCCATCTCAGCAGAGAAGCAGTGTGGCTTCCACCGAGCTATTTCAGCCGGAGCATGTCTTGACGGCTCCTGCTAGCTACCCCATGGATTTTATCATGGAGTCTCAAAATTTCCACCTTATGACGCAATGGCAGAACTTCAAAGTCAAGGCGGCTGTCGGCCAAGTTCGACCTTCTGAACCCGGCGCGACTTTTCACTGTCGTCCGATTCCAGAAGGATATGCTAGGGTGACGGTAGACGAAATAACAAAGGGATTTGAGGACCTCCAGCTTGACCACCCTACCGGTAAAGGGGAGACTCGGCTGGGTTCTGCTTTGAAGACTCCATGCCTATGGCGAAAGGAGTTCATCAAGCTTCCGAACTGGACACCTCCTCCTCCTCCTCTGGCGAGTCAGGGCACTCCGCCTCCTCCTTTGGCGATTGATGATCAGGGCACTCAGCCTCCTTCTCCGGCGCGTGGCGGCATTCCGCCTCCTTCTCCGCCTGCGCCGGCGCGCCCGAGCAGCCAGCAGCCTCCTCCTTCTCCGCCTTGCCAGCAAGGGTGGAAGAGACCGGCCGCCGCCCCGGCTGCTCCGGTGCGTTGTAGTCCTTCTCCTCCGCCTCGTAAGCAAGCACGAAAGAAGAAAGATGCTGCAGCCGCTCCTTCTGCTCCGGCGTCTAGCAGTACATCCAGCAGAGGCGGGAGGCAATACATATATGGTCCTTCTCTCAAGCCTCTAGAGAAGTTACCGTATGAGGGGACCAAGGAGGAAAACGCGAAGATCGTGCGGGCTGAAGTGGACGACTTCTTTGAAGGGTTGAAAGCAAAGAGACATCCACCTCCAGAGGAGAAGGTGGATCCGGTGAAAGCCTCTCGTCAAAGAAGAAAAATCTCTAACAATGATGATGCGAATATTCCATAATTGGTACATGAAAACCTGCAGAGAGTCTAGGGGACGAATACTTTGTATCTGAACATTAAAGAGGAGCACGACCTCGTTGGAACTGATCTGTTGCCTATTCCATTTGAGGAGTTCTTCGAGTTCTTCAATCAAAAGGCCCGTGATAAATTAGCGGTCTTTTGATACTGTCTGTAAGTACTATTTCTGTCATTAAGTTTCTATATATAACTCAGCTCTTTTGTTCCATGTATTTATAAAGAATTATCCTCACTATATTATGCAGATTGAAGATCGTCGAGTGCAGAAAACAAGAAATATATGATATTGGGTTCATTAACACAAATATCATAGATGAAATTCAGGTTAAAAAGCATGCCGAAGAGGCCGAGGCCAACTTGCTACAATCGTTGATCAAAAATCAAAACAAAGATACCATACTCTTTGTACAACTTCGAGTGAGTGTTACTGTCGTGTGCATATTCGGTTTCCCTTATTACTCGAGCGAGGTTATAGTAATGTAATTGATGAGTTATGCATGCGTGCCCAACTTCCACTATGTTCTTCTGGAGATTAAGCTTGAGCGGGGACTAGTAACCGTCTTAGACTCGAGACGAAAAGATCCCGAAACCTATGCGGACATGACTAAAAGGCTCAACAAGTAAGTTCAATCGATCATTATCGCACCATATCGGCAAGTTTTTGTTCATTTCCTGATATCTCAAGTAATAATAATTATTTTCTTTGTCTTGCAGGATTTGGAAAAACTTCACCGCAGAAGCTCCGGGACTGC
>NW_021168493.1:0-620 GCF_002162155.2 Triticum dicoccoides
GACTCGCGTTACGCTAAGACAGGAAGGAAGTGGTGTCACGTGCTCGTCTCGGTGTCCATTGTCGCTACCACGACGACGTCCGCCTCAACTCACGTTACGCTAAGACAGGGTGGCACTGGTGTCACGTGCTCGTCTCGGCGTCCGTCGTCGCTACCGCGACGACGTCCCCCTCGACTCACGTTACACTAAGACAGGATGGCACTGGTGTCACGTGCTCGTCTCGGCGTCAGTCGTCGCTACCGCGACGACATCCGCCTCGACTCGCGTTACGCTAAGACAGGGCGGCAGTGGTGTCACGTGCCCGTCTCGGCGTCCGTCGTCGCTACCGCGACGACGTCCTCCTCGACTCGCGTTACGCTAAGACAGGGTGGCAAGGGTGTCACGTGCTCATCTCGGTGTCCGTCATCGCTACCGCGACGATGTCCGCCTCGACTCGCGTTACGCTAAGAGAGGGTGGCACCGGTGTCACGTGCTCGTCTCGACGTCCTTCGTCGCTACCGCAATGACGTCCGCCTCGACTCGCATTACGCTAAGACAGGGCGGCAGTGGTGTCACATGCTTGTCTCGGCGTCCATCGTCACTACCGCGACGACGTCCGCCTCGACTCGCGTTACGCTAAC
>NW_021168494.1:0-1198 GCF_002162155.2 Triticum dicoccoides
TGGTAAGAATTTGAGATTTGCTTGACGGATTTGTGACACCCACCACCACCACTTGTTCGTAGTCTGTAGGATCATATTCTTGTGTGTTTCTATTGCTGCTAACCATGCCAGGATCACAAGCCGACGAGATTGACTGGGAGAATTTATCGAACAAGGAGCTTCATGATAAGTTTCAGCAAATGATGACTGAACAGGTGCAAGATGTGCTGAACAATTTTGAAGAGGCCATGGAGAAGATCACTGGCCTTGAGAAGACGTTCGAAACAAAGCTCGATAACAAGTTTAATGAATTGCTCGCGCGTCTTCCACCACCACCACCCGCTGCACCTAACGCACCTCTCCAACAACAACAACAACGACTACCTCCACGTCGCGAAGCAGACCTCCGCCAAGCAAGCCGTGTTCCTCTTGCGTTTGGCCAAACTGTTGGTGCTGCTGTTGATACTTCTGTGGCCCCTGCTGCTGATGCGGAGGAGGATGATTATGTGGGAGATTATGAGGATGAGGTTGATCAAAATCAACACTACGTGAAGCCACCTGTACCACCACCAGCAGGTCGACCTCAGGTATATATTCGTAATGGTAGGCCTGCACCACCACCTCAGGTACGAGATTATGTCCATATTCCTAAACTGAAATTGAATATTCCACCATTTGAGGGTAGATATGTTCCTGATATATATCTTACTTGGGAGTTAGAAACTGAACAACGATTTACATGTTTACAATATCCTGAGGAGAGACGAGTTGTTGCTGCCGTTTGTGCTTTCACTAGTTTTGCATGTGTGTGGTGGTCTGAACATTGTAGATTATATCCTATTCCAACTACTTGGGCTGCTTTGAAAACTGCTATGCGTACGCGTTGGGTTCCACCATATTATCAACGTGAATTGCTTCAAAAATTGCAGCGTTTAAGACAAGGGAAAAATTCTGTAGAAGAATATTATCAGGAATTACAAACTGGCATGATTAGATGTGGTATTGTTGAGGAGAATGAAGCTATGCTTGCACGTTTTCTGGGTGGATTAAATAGAGAGATTCAGACCATTCTAGACTATAAGGAGTATACTAATATCACTCGTTTATTCCATCTTGCTTGTAAAGCTGAACGTGAAGTGCAGGATCGACAAGCATTGGGGCGAACTAACTTTTCTGCAGGCTGACCTTCATCATGGACACCACGTGCATCTTCTACTTC
>NW_021168495.1:0-1160 GCF_002162155.2 Triticum dicoccoides
TGACATGTGGGCCCTAGTGCCCCTAATCTTTAATTAAACTAAACTAACCCCCCCTGTCTAACCTGTGTCACTGACGTGTGGCCCCCACACGTCAGGTTTGACTCTGGGCGACCCAGTTGACCTGCTGACCTCAGCCTTACGCCATGCTGACGCAATATTCCTTTTCTGGAATTTAGTTCATTTTATAAATATTCAGGAAATTCCAGAAATTTGTAAAAACTTCTAAAAATCATAGAAATTCAACCGTAACTCCAAATTAGATAATTTATATATGAAAAATTATCAGAAAAATTCAAGGAATCCATATGTACCATTTTCATGCATGTTAGAACAACTTATAGCTGCTGTTTAGCACAAATCAATTAAATGGCATTTGAATAATCACATATGGAGTTTGAATTTGAATCTTGTATTCAAACCAACTTCATTTAATCTGTTGCTAGTTGCATTAGCCCAAAAGACATTCATTTTGCCATGTCATGATCATGCATCATATTGTGCATTGCATTGATTGTGTTCCCTTCTGTGTTGCCGGTATTTGTCCCCTCTCGATAGACGTGATACCGATGATGTGATCGTTGACACTGATGAAGACTCAATGTTATCTTCAGAAGTGCCAGGCAAGCAAAACCCCCTTGTTCATTCCGATAAAATCCCACTCTCTCGCTCCTGCTCTCTTTTACTGCATTAGGACAACAACGACATATTTGTTACTTGCTGCGGTAGCTAAACCCCTTTATCCTTTGCATGACCTGTCATTGCCACAGTAAATAGATGAAACCCACTAGCATGAGTAGGAGTTGTTTGAGCCCTGTTGTGCCTACTCATTCATGTTTGTTTGTCATGCCTGCTACTGCTTAGAGTTGAGTCAGGTCTGATTCATCGGGGATGAATCAGAGGCGTGTGAACATGTCCTACCGTGTGTGAGCTAAGTGTGTGAACACGATTTGGTAAAGGTAGCGGTGAGAGGCCATGTAGGAGTACATGGTGGGTTGTCTCATTGAAGCCGTCCTTAGGAACTGAGTTCTGTGTTTGTGATCCATGATTCAGCTACTACCATGCATTGGGCCCTGAAATATGACCCCGCTCGACTTCTTATTCACCCTAGTCCTCTGTCCAGGAGTTGCAAGTAGTTTCTGGTGTTTGTAGCTTACTGGAGG
>NW_021168496.1:0-1485 GCF_002162155.2 Triticum dicoccoides
CTCCGTCCTAAGCTCGTCCCATCCGAAATATGAGCATGGAAAGCTAGCACAAAATTCTAATTGATGCACGCGCTCCTGGCCGCATGAACGTTAGGCTAGACATAGCTAGCTTAGATACGTATACTTACATATCTATGTATTTGTATATCAGAAAGCTCACAGTTGTATATACCTGGATACCCGTTTGTATGCATATATTATATACATACGTATTCAAGTACTTGCGGCCGCCCGGCAAGCGCGTACGTATACATACACAAATATATATTTGCTTAATTAGCTACTCAACCATGCCTAATATGAATTGATTGATACAGATTTGAACTGGATACGCACACGAGAACACGTCCAGAGCTGCGAGTCGAGGCTGAGCGACCGTTTGAACCACGGGTGGCTCGAGAGCTCGGCGACGGTGAGGCGCGTGGATGGGTTGGGGTGGAGCAGGCGGCTCATGAGGCGGCGCGTTGGCGGGGACACCACTGGGGGAGCGTGTACTCGCGGTGGTGCGCCTTCCTGCACATCTCAATGATGTTGGAGTCGTCGAACGGCAGGCGGCCGGTGAGTAGGACGTAGAGGATGACGCCGCAGGAGCAAGCGTCGGGCTTGACGCCATCGTAGCCCTTGCGGCGGAGCACCTCGGGGGCGACGAAGGCGGGCGTCCCACAGGTGGTGTGCACGTGGCCGTCGTCGCGGTGGGACTCCGGTAGCGCAGCGAGGCCGAAGTCGCAGACCTTGAGGTTGCCGTCTGCGTCGAGGAGGACGTTTCGCTACTTGACGTCGCGATGGGTGACACCGCGCACGTGGCGGTAGATGATCGCAGAGACGAGCTGGAGGAAGACACGGCACGCGGCGTGCTCGGGGAGGGCTGGCGGGAGTTTCAGCTAGAAACGCCATGAGCTTTGGCGTTTGGGCCCAGCCAGCAACGCCAACATGCTTGGCGTTTCCATATGGAGCTAAAATGCTAGCTAGCTTGGCGTTTGAATGTGGAGCTGAAGCGCGAGATAGCTCGGTGTTTCTATATGGAGAAGAAACGCCACAGACTGTGACGTTGCTAAAAGGGTCAAATTGAAAAATACTTTCATGTCGAATTCATTTTGTGACAAAAATTGCTGAAAAGGTCATATAGTGATTTCGGCCGCTAGCTAGTACTATCTCAGTTTTTATGTATTTCGCATGTTAGCTTTGTTTTGGGTCGAACTTTCTATAATTTCATCCACAATACCAAGTTAATATTATTAAAATCGTCATTTGATATATTTTCCTATCATATATAATTTTTATTGTGAAGTTTGTTTGTTTTCAATAAACTTCATTCAATTTTATAAAATTTAATTTAGATCAAAACTAATATACAAAATAAATAAAAACGGAGGGAGTATTATTACACTAGCCAGTACATGCCGCACCAAGTGACCTCACACGTGATCGATAATTACTCATTGCACTCACGCGATCAGCTGTCGCCAAACCATTGCTAGCAACAAA
>NW_021168497.1:0-1161 GCF_002162155.2 Triticum dicoccoides
TGAGATTGTGCAACTCCCGGATACCGTAGGAGTGCTTTGGGTGTGCCAAACGTCACAACGTAACTGGGTGGCTATAAAGGTACACTACGGGTATCTCTGAAAGTGTCTGTTGGGTTGGCACGAATCGAGATTGGGATTTTGTCACTCCGTGTAAACGGAGAGGTATCTCTGGGCCCACTCGGTAGGACATCATCATAATGTGCACAATGTGACCAAGGGGTTGATCACGGGATGATGTGTTACGGAACGAGTAAAGAGACTTGCCGGTAACGAGATTGAACAAGGTATCGGTATACCGACGATCGAATCTCGGGCAAGTACCATACCGCTAGACAAAGGGAATTGTATACGGGATCGATTGAGTCCTTGACATCGTGGTTCATCCGATGAGATCATCGTGGAACATGTGGGAGCCAACATGGGTATCCAGATCCCGCTGTTGGTTATTGACCAGAGAACATCTCGGTCATGTCTGCATGTCTCCTGAACCCGTAGGGTCTACACACTTAAGGTTCGATGACGCTAGGGTTATAAAGGAAGTTTGTATGTGGTTACTGAATGTTGTTCGGAGTCCCGGATGAGATCTCGGACGTCACGAGGAGTTCCGGAATGGTCCGGAGGTAAAGATTTATATATAGGAAGTCCTGTTTCGGCCATCGGGACAAGTTTCGGGGTCATCGGTATTGTACCGGGACCACCGGAAGGGTCCCGGGGGCCCACCGGGTGGGGCCACCTGCCCCGTGGGCCACATGGGCTGTAGGGGGTGCGCCTTGGCCTACATGGGCCAAGGGCACCAGCCCCTAGAGGCCCATGCGCCAAGATAAAGGAAAAAGGGGAGAGTCCTAAAGGGGGAAAGCACCTCCGAGGTGCCTTGGGGAGGATGGACTCCTCCCCCCTTCTTAGCCGCACCCCTTCCTTGGAGGAGGGGGCAAGGCTGCGCCTCCCCCCTCTCCCCTGCCCCTATATATAGTGGAGGGGAGGGAAAGAATCCATACCTGAGCCCTTGGCGCCTCCCTCCCTCCCGTGACACCTCCTCCTCTCCCGTAGGTGCTTGGCGAAGCCCTGCAGGATTGCCACGCTCCTCCATCACCACCACGCCGTTGTGCTGCTGCTGGATGGAGTCTTCCTCAACCTCTCCCTCTCTCCTTGCTGGATCAAGGC
>NW_021168498.1:0-4246 GCF_002162155.2 Triticum dicoccoides
TTTGGCGTGGAAGCGCTACTGCTATTTTCCTTTCAGCAGCGCGTTTTTAGTTCACGCGCTGCTGCTAAATAGCAGTAGCATAGTATTTTGAGGAGCGCTGCTGGTAAGATTCTGTATATAGGCTTTTCCCTAGTAGTGTTAGGCCCCCTTTGTTTGGGCTACAGATTCTGGAGAATCAGCTGTGGCTTGGATACCTAAAATCAGCTACAGCTGTAGATTTTGAGAATCCAAATCTGACTCTTTGTTTACCCTGGTTTTGAAAAACCAAAAATATTGTGAAGTGTCTACAACGCCCCTAATGTTGTGGACTGCAGGACGCCGTAGAGGGTCAGTGTACGCAGAAATCTCCCCGGGACTCGCCTGCAGCGTCGGCTCGGAGTGGTGGCCGCCGGCAGCTGAAGGCGTTCGGAAGCACAAGCTCGAGGTCACCGACAGCAACGGCCGAGGCAGGCGACCCCTAGCTCGTCCTCTGTGGCTCCTCGCCAGCATCCCTGTGTCCCGGCAAGCCCCTACTGTCGGCCATGGTCACACTTCTTCACCGACGGCGAGCTCGCCCGTGCAGCAGCAGCACCAGCAGCAGTTCGATCTGTGGCCGTGGAGGCCGGCCTGAAGACGGGGTGGAGGAGGACAGCCGGCCGGAACTGGGGAAGGTGGAGGAGGAGCGGTCGTAGATGGGGCTGGAGGGAGCCAAGCGGCAGCGCTGACTTGCCGGGATCTTGGGCGTCTAGGGTTCGCTGTGGGGTCTGCGGGTTGGGGGTTCCACGCGCATGGGATTTGCGTGCGGGGAGGACTGGCATTCCTGGTGTAATAACGGGGACAACTTGGTCTGGACTTTAACTTGGGTAAGTGGCCGCTCGAGAATCGGCCGAATCACCAGATTCGCAGCTTCTGGCTTGGACGTGCCTGGTATGTAATTTCCAGAAGCGATTCTAGGAAGCTGGGGTGAGAATCTGTGTGTTTGTTTTAGTTTCTGATTTTGTGACACCTAGAATCTGGAATCTGTAGCTGCAGCTCAAACAAAGGCCACCTTAATCTAGGTCATTCTTGCTTCTTCGTCATGGGCTATGTAACAGAGATAAGTTGCTTTCCTAACAGAATTCAAAACCTATTGTTAGAATATTAGGCAAATTCATGATTAAAACAAAGACTAGCATGCAACAATCTGGCAAACTAGATGAATAGCTAGACATGAATAGAACACGTAGAACGTACTGTACGTTAGTTGCTGAAGGAGCGACGGTGTTGATGACTATGTTGTGGTGATCTGTTGTAGATGGCGATGAAGACGACGATGAGTAGATGAGGTAAAACCCTAGGTGTTCTAGATGTGTCTTTGGCCATAGCCGGTGCGCGTGTGGTCTTCCCTTTCTCTTCTCAACACACCACTTCAGTGGCGGAGCTTCATTGGATTAGTTGGGCGGGCCAACCCAAAGAAAAAGGCATAGAAAAGAGACGGGCCATGTCAGTTGGCAGGCTAATTAGGCAGTGTTACACCTGAGATGGGCGGACCAGAGCACGAGTTGGCCCCAACGTAGCTCCGCCACTACACCATTTAGAGTGATGGAGATAACCCACTATATAAAAAGGTCCAACTCTTCCTCAAGTTCTGGGATGGGACTAAACTTAAAGCCACGACTTGCTATTTTATTCATGGGCCACTATTTTAGATTTCAGAGTTTGTTAATGGGCCAGGCCCATTACTTCTAACACCTAGCCAATGAGTGAGGGGCTTTCACAAGATATTGTCCATCCTTCTCCATCAGTTTAATCTTTTGGATGAGCTGGTTAGATATACTATGTTCAATAGTCTATCTGCCACGGTACATTGTTTTTCTTTCATAACGCAAAAGCATAGCTTGCTCCTCTTAGGTTCATAGAGAAAAAGTTCAGTGAATAAATAAAGCTAGCTAGCTATAACTAGTCATCAACCCGTGCAACAGCACGGGCTAGCACTTCTAGTAAGCACATCGGCTCGGTAATTCTTATTTCATGGGACAATTATGAAAGGGACAATATAGTCTACTGTTTTATTATAATACACTTGTGATATATTTGAGAGAAATAATTAAATTTATCGAAATGGTTTGCCTTTGTTATGTCTTTCAATTTTGTTTTTGCACGTGACTTTTATCGCACTTTAAGAAAAGAACTTGTGCATGTATTTATATTTGCATCAAGAACACATGACTATAGAAAAATTGTTTAAAACACTTATATAGACATTAGCACATGAGAAAAGAGAACATTTTGAAGGAAAAGAACATATATAGGAGTAGGATCTCATTTTTATAGGCATCTAGTACTTACTAATTGGAATCAATTTGATCTTTATTTCCGTAGATCAAAACCGCTGAGCAATTGTCCCGGAGTACATTTTCTTGTTGAATCATCATGGCTAACTCAACTGATTATTAATTTTGCAAATCATGATTATATATGCTAAGAAGGAATAGACTGCAAAAAATTGCAGGTCATGTGCAATGGTGATAGAAATTGTATGATTTTATTTTATTTGTTGTTGCATATGATCTTTTTTAAATGTCATGGTTTGTTTTGGGGTAGTTATAACTGCCAAAGTTTTCCTTGTTGCTGAAAATAAAAATTAGGCCCAGAGTTTGCTTCAATCCTGGCTCCCTACTGGACGACGAGCTCCTTCGTGAAGGCCATGGAGGAAGTACATGTTGTTGGGCCATGCCGTCAAGGCCCTTCGGTGTGGCCGCCATCCACGCAAGCCAGAATAACAAAATCCTAACCAGAGGTACCTAGCATGATGAAGTACGTCGTTTTCGAATCAGGAATAGGTGATTGGAATTGAGAATTGACGGCAAGTGGGAATGGGATGCTTTGAGATTGTCGCCGCCACGTGTCGCACATCCAAATGGGTCTCACGTCCTCGCTTGTGAGACCTGATCTCATAGGCTTCTCTGGTCAACGTTGGTCCATGGTTTCCCCCATCCTGGGCGATTCGGGGGCCCCGCCACCCTCCCCCCTCCCCACCCCGCGCCACCGCAGGGTGACGGCGGCAGCGGGGGGTCTTCATCTCCCGGCTCCCCTCCCTCCCCGGGTGGCGGATCTAGGCGGCAGGCGGCGGTGTTCGCGCCCTATTGGGTCTCGATGCTAGGGGCCGCTTGGGTGGATGGAGGAGCTTCTTTGCTTTGCATGCATCTTATCGCTACTAAATTTACAACTTTACCGAGTGCCGTAAATACTCGGCGAAAACCGTTTCACACTCAGCGATGCCTTTGTTGAGTATTGTTCTCGGCCCAGGGTATTCGACCTGAATCCTGCCGGCAAAGCTGAGTTTGCCGAGAACCATAACACTTTAAGACATGGCACTTGTTTGCCGTGTGCAATAGAAAAGGTTCTCGGCATACATCAAATAAACCGAGTGTTATTTATTTGCCGAGCCCTTTGCGGCAGTCGCTCGGCAAACACATGCGTGTGTCATGTGCTGCTCTTTGCCGAGAGCCGCACTCGACTTACTTACCTTTTGCCGTGATCCCGTGTTTTCATGCTCGGCAAATACTAAAGAACTCGGAAACGACGAATTTTCCAGTAGTGTATATCGCCGTGATGGTACTGCTGGAATTTTTGTCTATTTGGGCCTAGCCCAATAGCAGTTTCAGAAATTCCTAATAAATCCTAGAGGCCCACGCAGCTCATTCGTGCAAGTCAAGAGGTGGAACTAATGTTTAGTCCCACATTGCTAGTTTAGGGGGAGTTGGACCTCTTTATAAGGGAGGCTCCTTCCCCACTTATATGAGCATAAGAACAAGAAGGACATCCACGCGCGCTCCTCCTCCGCCGCCCGCCGCGCCGCGCCGCGGGTTGCGGGAATGAGCCGATGTCTAAATTTTTGCCACGCACTACGTGTATATGAAAGGTCACACGGAAGCTGAAAAGTTTTTGTGATAGTGGAGTTTGAATGCGAACGGTGCAGCCCTTGGGCTGCTGGCTGTTCGCTTCGTCTTCGTCTCTTCGTTTCACCTTCCGTTGCTGCCCTCTCGCCTCCTTCTCTTGCACCTATAAAAGGGAGGTCGCTCCTCTCAGAGAGATGCACCAGAACTTCTCCTTCCTCTCGTCACTGGTTCCAATCTCTGAGCTGCTACTGTCTTCCTCATCCCGGCTTGCGGCGTGCATCGCGAGTCGGGACAATAGGCCTCCGAAACCGCACCTCTTTGAGTCCTGCGCGACTACTGACTTCTTCGTCACGGACGCCCGGACTCCGACGACTACTTCCCCGACG
>NW_021168499.1:0-638 GCF_002162155.2 Triticum dicoccoides
GACTGATTTCCACGATTAATGAACCACGGAGTGCGTTTACGGGTCGATCATCAACACTCACAGTTTTGGCTGATTCTGGCCCGTTTCGTGGACTATTACTCACTGTTTTGGGATCCCGGAGTGATTTCCTCTAAAGACGAACCCCGGGGTGCATTTACGTGTCGGTCATCAACACTCATAATTTTGGTCGATTCTGGCCCGTTTCGTGGTATATTACTCACTGTTTTGGGGTCACGGGGTGATTTGCACGATTAATGAACCCCAGGGTGTGTTTTCGTGTCGGTCATCAACACTCACAGTTTTGGCCGATTCTGGCCTGTTTCGTGGACTATTACGCACTGTCTTGGGGTCCAAAAGTGATTTCCACGAAAAAGAACCTCGTGTTGAGTTTACATGTCGGTCATCAACAGTCACAATTTTGCACGATTATGGCCCGTTTCCTGGACTATTACTCACTATTTGGGGGTCAAGAAGTGATTTCCACGATTAACGAACCCTGGGGTGCGTTTACGTGTCTATCATCAACACTGACAGTTTTAGCCGATTCTGGCCCATTTCACGGACAATTATTCACTGTTTTGGGGTCCCAGAGTGATTTCCACTAAAAACAAACCCCGGGTTGCGTTTACGTGTCGGTC
>NW_021168500.1:0-1759 GCF_002162155.2 Triticum dicoccoides
GAGAGCCCTGTCTCCGCCCAGTGACAGGCCATGTGCTCCTCGCGCGGACGCCGTCCATGGATGTCCCGTGGGCACGTGCTGATGGAGATGGTGGCGATTTGATGAAGGCGGACGCACTTGTGGCCGCCATGGGGAAGCGGTGCGGCGTCCTGCCGTGCGAGGTGTGCATGACCCGTGCCCACCGCACGACCTGTGGCTGTGTTTCTCAACGCCGGAGAAGTGCACCTCTGTTCTGGAGTCTGCATGAAATTGAAGTGTTGCCGCCGGCGGATCCAGTTCAGTGGCTGGAGCCGAGCAATTGGCGCGACGTCGGGATCGCTGGGCATCAAGACGACAGTATGTTAATTCCAGTTATATGTATATCTTAGAGTACTGAACTTGGCAGTCTGAGCTAGTATTGTTGCACTAGCATTGTTTGCAAATTATCTTGTGTTTGTGAACCACATTGTGTTCCAATGGGGGTGAAATTTGCTATCTGGCATATTTATGTGAACTATCCCAGACAGCTATATTGTGAACTATCCTTGCACTGAACATGTACCGTAATGATTTTTGACAGTGATAACACATATATGCCGTGAACTTTTGCACTAAACTCTTGCCAGTACACATATATGAAGTGAACATGTCAAAGCATAAGTGTTGAACCTGAACATTACATAGCAGGTTTACAAATTTAGTAGTCTTATGATCAGCACAATGATCATAAACAGAACATAGCCATTACAAGTTCTGCGCCCGATCATAAGCAGAAACACAAAAGTCATGAAGATCCCCATTTCTGACGACATATTTCTTCTCACCTAAATTCATCAAACATGCTAACCCTTCTAGGTTTCTTGAAGCCTAGCCTGGTGACCCTGGTCTGATTGGAAGACGCACCTATTTTCATTGGCTTCTTTCTCTGGCATGAATCTAACCTTTCCTCCTCTGCCGTTGAACTACTTGTTGTAGTTTGTGTCCTCTTGGTTATTCTGCATTTCCCAAGCTTGTTGCCTTGCAGCCTCCCCACGAGTGAAAAACGGGCTTTCTTTCCCTGAAACAGAGTATAATTAAGCAAGTCAGTCGCTCACCAAAAAGAGTGCTTAATCCCCTATGATCAAACATGGCCAGTGCTCAATTCACTTTCAGGAACCCAATATTCAATGAGCCCTAGCATGATGCGTATGAAATTCCATGAAATCAAACAGCAGACATAGGGGAACTAGAAATCATTACTTAATCCACTTCGGAATGACTCGATCTTCACATAAAAGAATAAAACCATGCCACACCTGGATAATTTTGACTTACTGTACGTCGGAGCCGCAACCTCAACCAGCCGCCGTATCAAGCACTCATCGGCGCCGCAGAGCACCGTTGGAAGATGCGGCGGCGAGCTGCTTCGTTCCTCTGCCGTCCCTGGGCCGTTCACGTGCTGGACCTGCCGACGATCATCAGGCGGCCGCCGCTATCCAAGACTCCAAGGTCGATTACTTCTGGTCTGACAAGAGGAACATGCGACGCGGATGACTGATGAAAGCAGATCCTGGGGGCGGCGAACGCAAAAACACCCAGGACTGGCAGCGGTTGCCCGCGAACTTGTCTGTAGCTGACCTGGACGTCGCGGCGTACGCGAGCAGTACGCACATGCGTAGCCGAGGACTGGTCGCACAAGTTCCAGGACCGTACTGACATCGTATTTACAATTTTAGGGATCGTATTGGATCAGTTTCAGAGTTTAGGGACCGTTTTGGTCCTTGCCAGCGAGTTCAGGGAC
>NW_021168501.1:0-1269 GCF_002162155.2 Triticum dicoccoides
TTTAGTAAATGCTTAGTTGAACTAGTTGAATTAATAGATTTTTCTGTTAATAGATTTTTTCTGTTAATAGATTTTTTTTCTGTTAATAGATCTTTTGGTGATATTATTATTGAATATGCATGTTTGGTGATATTATTGTTAATAGATTTTTTTGGGTGATATTTAGATTGTGTAATTAATTTTGTTCATAGAATTTTAATGATTTTTTTGTTCATAGTATTTAGAAAAAGGAAAAAAAGAAGAAGTAGTTTATATATAGTTGAACTAGCTAGTTGATTTAATAAACTAATTTATTTTACTATATATAGAAGTAGTTTGTTTTTAGTAAGTACTACTTATTTATTTATAGTAAGTGCTTAGTAGTTGAACTAGATAGTTGACTTAATTAATAAAACTAAATTATGAACGTAGGCCGGAAATGTCGTACTCATCGGACGACGAAAACCGCCCGGGGGAGTGCGACTGGTGCCACGACGACCGAGGTATGTGCGACAGGTTCATTGAGCTGGACGAAGATCGGCGCTTCAGCATTAAGCTCGAGGAGACGTGCGATGTTCATACGGTACGCAACGACGACAATAGTTTTTTTCGTAATTAAGCACGACTTCAACTATTTTAATGTGTATTTTTCATCTTTTCCAATTCGACTAGATTATCCCATGCTTTGCAAGACGCTATGTCTTGAAGAGGATGGGTTTTGAAGACCATGAAAATTTCGAAACCAAAAAAATTATCCTACGTACCGAACATGGTGTGGATTTTAAAGTAAAGCTGTACAATGCTCTGAGTGTAACCTATTTTGGTTGCAAAAATTGGGATGCATTTTGCAAGATGTATGGTCTTGATGAGGGTATGCTTGTCACCATGGATCTTGGTGATCCTACAATCGAGCAAGAGACACCTTCGATTTGGGTCTTTGTGGATACACCTCCAGTTCTTCCCTCATGTGAGCTAAACATAGTTATTAAGTAATTTATATTGTTTATTTCAAAATATAATGTTGACAACTTATCTCCATTGACAGCTTATTTTCATTCTTCAAAGAATGTGCGAAAGATGGTAGACAGAACATACTACACTGAAGGCTCCGAATTAACTTATCAGGAGAAAAATCATCTGATCGGATTTTGTACTGATCTTGAGAATTACAATATCTACAATCAAACTCCTCAACATTATGGTCAATACGTGCCACTAGTGCACGTGTTGAACTACGGTAACTACCATGGAGATACCCTGGTAAGATTATTTTTTACTATTACAACATCC
>NW_021168502.1:0-997 GCF_002162155.2 Triticum dicoccoides
AGAGTCCTCAAGGGGGAAGGCACCTCCGAGGTGCCTTGGGGAGGATGGACTCCTCCCCCCCTCTTAGCCGCACCCCTTTCTTGGAGGAAGGGGCAAGGCTGCGCCTCCCCCCTCTCCCTTGCCCCTATATATAGTGGAGGGGAGGGAGGGCATCCATACCTGAGCCCTTGGCGCCTCCCTCCCTCCCGTGACACCTCCTCCTCTCCCGTAGGTGCTTGGCGAAGCCCTGCAGGATTGCCACGCTCCTCCATCACCACCACGCCATTGTGCTGCTGCTGGATGGAGTCTTCCTCAACCTCTCCCTCTCTCCTTGCTGGATCAAGGCGTGGGAGACATCGTCGAGCTGTACGTGTGTTGAACGCGGAGGTGCTGTCCGTTCGGCACTAGATCATCGGTGATTTGAATCACGGCGAGTACGACTCCATCAACCCCGTTCACTTGAACACTTCCGCTTAGCGATCTACAAGGGTATGTAGATGCACTCTCCTTCTACTCGTAGCTGGTTTCTCCATAGATAGATCTTGGTGACGCGTAGGAAAATTTTGAATTTCTGCTACGTTCCCTAACAGTGGCATCATGAGCTAGGTCTATTGCGTAGATTCTTTGCACGAGTAGAACACAAAGTAGTTGTGGGCGTTGATGTTGTTCAATATGCTTACCGTTACTAGTCCAATCTTGTTTCGACGGTATTGTGGGATGAAGCGGCCCGGACCGACCTTACACGTACTCTTACGTGAGACAGGTTCCACCGATTGACATGCACTTGGTGCATAAGGTGGCTAGCGGGTGCCAGTCTCTCCCACTTTAGTCGGAACGGATTCGATGAAAAGGGTCCTTATGAAGGGTAAATAGCAATTGGCATATCACGTTGTGGTTTTGCGTAGGTAAGAAACGTTCTTGCTAGAAACCCATAGCAGCCACGTAAAACATGCAAACAACAATTAGAGGACGTCTAACTTGTTTTTGCAGGGTATGTCATGTGATGTGATATGGCCAA
>NW_021168503.1:0-1636 GCF_002162155.2 Triticum dicoccoides
GATAAAGAAGGGAATGACGTGATGGATATGCCATGTCACATTCACACGAAGAAAGATGAAGAGGGGAATATCATTTACCCAAAGCACACCACTCGCCAATGTCGACTCCTGATCCAGCAGTTTCAGGGAAAACAGTCTAAGGACAAGGAGAAGGAGTCGGACAAGGCCGAAGACAAAGAGGACAGTGAGGGAGGATATCCGCATATCAACTCCACTCTGATGATCTTTGCAGATGTGGAAAGCAGAAGTCGACTGAAAGTGATTAACCGAGAGGTGAACATGGTTGCCCCAGCAAAGGCAAATTATCTGAAGTGGTCTCAAACACCCATCACATTCGACCAATCAGATCACCCGACTCATATTGCCACCCCCGGGAGGCAAGCTTTGGTGGTCGATCCAGTTGTCGAAGGCACTCGACTGACAAAGGTGCTGATGGATGGTGGAAGTGGGCTGAACTTATTGTATGTAGACACATTGAAAGGTATGGGCATTCCGATGTCCCGACTGAGCACTAGTAACATGAGCTTCCATGGAGTTATACCAGGGAAGAAGGCCGAGTCACTCGGCCAGATAGCTTTGGACGTAGTGTTTGGTGATTCGAAGCATTTTCGCAAAGAAAAGTTGACGTTTGAGGTCGTGGATTTTCAAAGTGCATATCATGCCATTTTGGGGAGACCAGCCTATGCACGGTTCATGGCTCGACCATGTTACGTGTACCTCAAATTGAAGATGCCCGGTCCCAAAGGTGTGATCACTGTCACCGGTGATAGGAAAAAGGCAGAGGAGTGCTTTCAGAAGGGCTCCAAGATTGCCGATTCCCAAGTGACGGCGGTCGAGTTCGAAGAATACAAGCAAAACACAGATCCGAGTGACTTGCTGCGCTCCAAGAAGCCCGCCACAGAGTCTGCATTCCAGTCGTCCGGTGAGACGAAGCCTGTTCACATTCACCCGACCGACCCCGAAGCAGCTCCGACCCGCATCTCCACAACACTCGACCCAAAATAGGAAGAAGCGCTCATCCAGTTCCTCCGTGAGAACTGGGACATTTTTGCATGGAAGCCCGCTGACATGCCAGGTGTTCCCAGGGGACTGGCTGAGCATCGCCTAAGAGTCGACTCGTCTGCAAAACCAGTCAAAGAGCATCTTCGGCGGTCCGCCGTCCAGAAGAGAAAGGCCATCGGTGAAGAAGTGGCTCGACTGTTGGCGGCAGGAATTATCCGAGAGATCTACCACTCCGAGTGGCTCGCTAATGTCGTCATGGTTCCTAAGAAGGACAAGTCGCTCCGAATGTGCATTGATTTCAAGCACATCAACCGGGCCTGCCCGAAAGATCACTTTCCTCTCCCTCGCATAGATCAAATTGTTGACTCGACCGCGGGATGCGAGAGGTTGTCTTTTTTAGATGCTTACTCCGGGTACCACCAGATCCGTCTGTACGGGCCCGATGAGGTAAAAACAGCTTTCATCACTCCATTCGGGTGCTTCTGCTATATCACCATGCCATTCGGCCTCAAGAATGCCGGAGCCACATTTATGCGAATGATTCAGAAGTGTCTACTCACCCAAATCAGTCGGAATGTGGAAGCTTATATGGATGATATTGTTGTCAAGTCACGAAAAGGTTCCGACCTGCTCG
>NW_021168504.1:0-1350 GCF_002162155.2 Triticum dicoccoides
CCTATACTTATGTATTTCGAAATTACATGGGCCTGGCCCAATAATAAGGTGACGCAGCACCTAAAATAGCCTCGGGACGAAATTTATGAAGTGGCATCTTGTATATTTCGTCCAAGGCTTCATGCACCCATTATGGTGGCTTCAAAGTCCTGAAATCATCACTTGTAACTCCGTTCTTGTTCCCCTTGCGCATGCCATCATCTCCATGCTTGTTCTTGCTCCAATGTTCATCCTTCTCCAAGCTAGGCCCTTCATTTGTAAGCAAAACAAATGTATCCAATTTAGGCAGCATCATATTCTCATGAACATTAGAATCATTACCAAGAAACGAAAGTACCTGGTAATTTAGTTGGCGTGCACGAGCTCTAGTAATTGGTCCAGTATGTATAGCAGCAGGGGCTGTGGGTGTAACAATTGTATTGATGTCCTCATCAATGTGCCTTTTCTTTGGGGTACCGCACAGGAAGAAGCCTTCACGGTATTGAAAGATAAGTTGACACATGCTCCTTTACTCCAACTTCCTGATTTTAATAAGACTTTTGAGCTTGAATGTGATGCTAGTGGAATTGGATTAGGAGGTGTGTTATTACAAGATGGCAAACCTGTTGCATACTTTTCTAAAAAATTGAGTGGGCCTAGTCTGAATTATTCTACTTATGATAAAGAATTATATGCTCTTGTTCGGACTTTAGAAACATGGCAACATAATTTATGGCCCAAAGAATTTGTTATACATTCTGATCATGAATCTTTGAAACATATTAAAAGTCAAGCTAAACTGAATCGTAGACATGCTAAATGGGTTGAATTCATTGAGACTTTCCCTTATGTCATTAAACACAAGAAGGGAAAAGAAAATGTTATTGCTAATGCATTGTCGCGTCGCTAGCCTATGCTTTCACAACTTGACTTCAAAATATTTGGTTTGGAGACCATCAAAGATCAATATGTGCATGATGCTGATTTTAAAGATGTAATGCAGAATTGTAAAGAAGGAAGAATGTGGAACAAGTTTGTTGTTAACGATGGATTTGTGTTTCGTGCTAACAAGCTATGCATTCCAGCTAGCTCCGTTCGTCTTTTGTTGTTGCAGGAGGCGCATGGAGGAGGATTAATGGGACACTTTGGCGTGAAGAAGACGGAGGACGTACTTGCTACACATTTCTTTTGGCCAAAGATGAGACGGGATGTTGAGCGTTTTATTGCTCGCTGCACTACATGTCAAAAAGCTAAGTCATGACTCAATCCTCATGGTTTATATATGCCTTTGCCTGTACCTAGTGTTCCTTGGGAGGATATATCTATGGACTTTGTTTTAGGTTTACCTCGAACAAAGAAGGGGAGGGATAG
>NW_021168505.1:0-1819 GCF_002162155.2 Triticum dicoccoides
AACGACGCCACGCCCTCCCCCTGCTCTCTCTCACTCTCCCTCGGTTCTTCCCCTCCTCTCCCTCGCTCTCCCTCTCCCGTGTCCGAACGCCACCATCGCCGCCGTTCGCCATAGCAGCCGCCACCGGCCACCCCTCGCCCCTCCGCTGAGCTCAGGAGCTCCGCCGCGACCCCCTCTTCCTCCCCACCAAGCCAAGCCCCTCGGGAAGCTCTGCATCGCCTCCATGCCATCGTCTTCGTCCTCGACCGCCGCCGATGGTCGCCGTCGATTCGCCGCCGTTCGTGCTTCCCCGAGCTCGCTGACCCTCCCTGCATGATCCCCGTGAGCCCCTGCTTCGTTTCCCCCTAACCCCATGTTCGATTTCGAGCTCTAGCCGCCCCTCTACCGGAGCCGAGACGCTCCGCCGCACGGGCTCGTCGCCGGCGAAGCCCCGGTGACCATTTGGTCACGGGCGTGCACCCGTTGTGCTTGCCGCGACCCGTACAGCCCCTCCAGCGCCTCAGCTCCCTCGCCTGCGAGCAGCAGCGCCGATCCCGACCGCACCCGAACTCCGGCCGCCGCTCACGAGCTCGCCGTCGTCGGTACCAGCCACCACAGGCACGGCCACCACCACCGTTCGACGCGCGGGAGCAAGGGCTCTCCAACGAGCCCAAGCACGGCCTCGCCGGTGGGTTTGACCTGTTCGACCTGGGGTTTGACCCCCCAGGGTCACTGACGCGTGGGCCCCGTCGGCCAGGTGGTTAGATTAGCGCTAATCACTGTTAGTTAACCCCCCTGACACTGACCAGTGGGCCCCAGCGCCACTAACTCCTAACTAGGATTAAATTAACCCTGTTAAACCCCCCCTGTCACTGACGTGTGGACCCCACACGTCAGGTTTGACCCCAGCCAGCCGCAGTTGACCACTGACGTCATGCTGACGTCATGCTGGCGCAATATATATATTTCTGGATTTAATTAAATCAGGAAATTCCAGAATATTATTTAAACTTCAAAAATTCATAACTTTTATTCTGTAACTCCAAATCAGACAAATTATATATGAAAAATGATCAGAAAAATCCAATCTATCCATCTGTACTATTTTCATGCATGATCAAACAAGTTAAATTGGTGTTTAAAGCAGAACAAGGAAAAGCACTTTAAAAGGCCATGCTTGAGTTTGAAATTTGAATCTTTGATTCAAATTGGTTCAAACCCTTCTGGTTTTAGTTGCATTAGCCCAACACACTCATATTGCCATGTTTCATGCATGCATCATATTGTTGCACATTGTTTGGTGATGGTTATGTATCGGTGTCCTTTGCGACAGGTTCTGCCTCCGAGGAGTACCGTGATTACCCTAACGAAGAACCGTATTAGTGCAGCGAACCATCAGGCAAGCAACCAACCATTTGATCATATCGATACAATCCCATGTTCTCGCTCCTGCTCTCTTTTACTGCATTAAGACAACGCGTTTCAAACTGCTGTGTGCTACGGTAGTTGAACCCATTTCCTCTGCATGACCTGTCATTGCCACAGTAACTAGATGAAACCCACTAGCATGTGTAGGAGTTGTTTGAGCCATATGTATGTGTTGTTCCTACCTTGCTATGCCTGCTATGCTTAGAGTCGTGTCAGGTCTGGTTCATCTGGGTGATGGGCTAGAGTGAAATGATTATGTCGGTAATGAGAGTGATGTGGTGAACACGATTTGGTAAAGGTATCGATGAGAGGCCATGTAGGAGTACATGGTGGGTTGTTTCATTGAAGCCGACCTTAAGCACTGAGATCTGTATGTGTGATTTAAGAATCAGCTACTACCATGCATTGGGCC
>NW_021168506.1:0-956 GCF_002162155.2 Triticum dicoccoides
AGTCACTAGCGGACTCATATCCACCATCCGCGGTAGCAATCATCACACGCGGAGATTTGCATTCTCTCACATAATGACCTCCTCCCTTACAACGACGACAAATAATATCACTTGTGTGCCCTGTTGATGCCCTGGAAGAAGAAGAACTCTGTGCAGGCCCGGCAGGTGCGCTCTTGGCAGATAATGGTGGTTGTGCCTGTTTTCTTGTATCACGACTGGAGGAGGCACCTAATTGAGGTGCTGGTGCAGTTGAAGTAGAAGATGCACGCGGTGTCCATGATGAAGGTCGGCCTGCAGAAAAGTTAGTTCACCCCAATGCTTGTCGATCCTGCACTTCACGTTCAGCTTTACAAGCAAGATGGAATAAACGAGTGATATTAGTATACTCCTTATAGTCTAGAATGGTCTGAATCTCTCTATTTAATCCACCTAGAAAACGTGCAAGCATAGCTTCATTCTCCTCAACAATACCACATCGAATCATGCTAGTTTGTAATTCCTGATAATATTCTTCTACAGAATTTTTCCCTTGTCTTAAACGCTGCAATTTTTGAAGCAATTCACGTTGATAATATGGTGGAACCCAACGCGTACGCATAGCAGTTTTCAAAGCAGCCCAAGTAGTTGGAATAGGATATAATCTACAATGCTCAGACCACCATACACATGCAAAACTAGTGAAAGCACAAACAGCAGCAGCAACTCGTCTCTCCTCAGGATATTGTAAACATGTAAATCGTTGTTCAGTTTCTAACTCCCAAGTAAGATATATATCAGGAACATATCTACCCTCAAATGGTGGAATATTCAATTTCAGTTTAGGAATATGGACATCATCTCGTACCTGAGGTGGTGGTGCAGGCCTACCATTACGAATATATACCTGAGGTCGACCTGCTGGTGGTGGTGCTGGTGGCTGCTCGTAGATCTGATTTTGATCAACCTCATCCTCATAA
>NW_021168507.1:0-1206 GCF_002162155.2 Triticum dicoccoides
CCCCTCCCTCTCCCCTATCCCTCGACCGCGACCGCGCGAGCCCCGCCGTGGCCGTGCACCGCTGCTGCCGCTGCGCCTCCCTAGCGCCCGCCGCGCCTGCGCTGGCCCTTGCGGCCCCGCCTCTCCGCCGGCCACCACTGCACCTGGCCTCGCCCTTGCTTCCCCTTGCCGGTGCCGTGCCGCCGCTCCGGTGGCCATCGCCGGCCACGGCCTTGCCCGCGCCCCGTTCGGGCGAGCGCCCGCACCCGCTCGCCCGTGCCCTCTAGGCCCCGATGGGCCACAGACATGTGGGGCCCGGCCCCAGAACATTAAAAAAAAGAAGAAGAGAAAAGGGAAAAAATAACTTAATAAAATTAATTATTAATTAATTAATTAATTAGTGAAGTAATTAACTTAACTAACCCTAATTAGTTAACTAATTAACTCTAATTAAACCTGCTAATTAAAAGTTAACAGATAATTAGTCTTCAGCCAATGACATGTGGGACCTGCCTGTCAGTTTGGCTAAGTCAACTAACTGGTTGACTGATGACACCACGCTGACCTCATGCTGACATCATAATGGCAATTTTAAATTAAATTAATTCTGTTAATTCAAAAAAATGAATTAAAAACTTTGGAAATTAATATAAAATAAACCGTAGATCGGATGTAAAAACTTTGTACATCAAAGTTGCTCAGAACGACGAGACGATTCCGGATACGCAGTCCGTTCGTCCGCCACACCCCCCTAACCTATCGAACTCACAACTTTCCCCCTCCGGCTCCTCTGCCCGAAAACACGGAACCCCGGGAATACTTTCCTGGATGTTTTCCCCCCTTCACCGGTATCACCTACTACCGCGTTAGGGCACACCGAACACCGCGTATTGCCTTGTTATATTTTGTGATGCTTTGTTTGCTCTGTATTCATTATTTCTTCCCCCTCTTCTCTCCGGTAGACTACGAGACCGACGCTGCTGCTGACCAGTTCGACTACGGAGTTGACGACCCCTCTCTCTTGCCAGAGCAACCAGGCAAGCCCCCCCCCCCTTGATCACCAGATATCGCCTATTCTACTCTATACTGCTTGCATTAGAGTAGTGTAGCATGTTACTGCTTTCGTTAATCCTATTCTGATGCATAGCCTGACATTGTCGCTACATCTGTTGATACCTTACCTGCAATCCTATATGCTTAGTATAGGATGCTAGTTTATCATCATTG
>NW_021168508.1:0-1886 GCF_002162155.2 Triticum dicoccoides
CTTTGCTTACCTTGCCTGCTAATACTTTAAATGTACATTGGTGAATTAATCATGACGCATTCATGCATGCATTTGTTATATCTTACGTCCGAACTGTCTTGCGAGTACTTTCAAAGTACTCACTGGCTTGTTGATTTGGCCAGATGCTGACGAAGGCGATCTCATGGATGAAGAGTTCGATAGCGAGTCCGACGCCTAGAGGAATCCCAGTCAGTCTCGTGCGACCCTGGATTTGGTCACTGTATTATATCCGCTTCCGCAACCCGAATAAATTTATCGAGCCTCACCTCGACGCTCGATGAGATGCCAGTTTGAGAGTCGTGTTATCACACTCCCCACTGTGTTATTCCACCATCACTTTATCCTCGAGTCAGTAGTATGCCACCACACCATTGTGTTATATCCGCCATTATGTATAATTATTGGCGCGCTTGTAATAATTTGTTGAGCAGCCCTAGCTCAACCATGTAATATATCCTATGCTACTGGCTTATTGTATCAAGAACTTGTCTACCAGTGAGGAGGATTTCTCTCATACTGGACTCAAAAGATTGGTTTCTCAATCAATATTTTTATTGGAAAACCGGTCGTGACAGGACTAAATGACGGATCTTGAGATCCGACCACCCAACCTCAGGCCGACCACCTCTGGCGAAGGAGGTGGCCACCCCCGTCATGCCCAGGGCCGGAGCCCCCGACGTCCTCGTGTTGCAGGTCAAGCCCAGTGACAACATATGCCATTGGCGGAACCGGGATGGTACTCGACAGCAGCTTGTGCGGCCCGCCGAAGCTCATCTGGGATCAGATCGGGCGCCCAAGCTGCCGCCGCTGGACCCGTTGCTATACACCGCCGCCTGCATACCGAAACTGACCGCCGCCCCCCGACTGGATCTGGCCGAGGAGAAGCGCCGCGGCCACCGCTACGGCCCACAGACTTTGTCTGCGATCCCCGATGGCGGCGGCGGTAGGGGAGATGGCGTTGGAGAGGGCCGGAGGGAGGGGGCGGGGGCACTCTGGTGCAGCGTGGCAGCGCCGCACGGGCGCGCGAATTGGAGCGGGGTAGGAAGCGGTTCATACACCAACTCTTGAAAAATGTTGTCTTCATCCTTCAAGTGCAAGGTGTCATCTGCCTTTGGCCTGGGGTAGGTTGGCTTGCTCGCGTTAGCCGGCCCTGTGCATGCGGTTGGGGCCAGCCGGCTAGGGCCGCGACGGCAACACGCCGGTGGACAGTGCTGCTTCTGGTGGACCAAGTGCCCTCCTGAGTCGGTTTCCATGGACTGTTTTATATTCCCTCCGTTCCAAAATTTTATTCTTAAATCTATACCTACTATTAGAGGGAATAGGTATTTTTGGTTTGGTTCGGTTTGCTTTCCCCGTCCTTTTATATAGGTTTTTTTCTATGTCAAAGCGTACGGATGCCGAACTACGTGCGAACACAACGTGTACGTGGTCTTCAGATTGTAATTTTAGTGGGCTTAGAAGATTCTGCCTGGTTGGTGGTTTGGGGAGCCCGCATATCCACATATGCATGCATCCCTTAAAAAAATCACATATGCATACATCGAGTTAGAAAACCATACATTGGACAATTCAGTACAGACTACAAGTCCTTATGCATCGATGCACTTTAACTCGAACAACCCGTACAAGCATCGAGCCCCCCTAGACTGATGTAAGTCTCGCCGCCACCCGGCCTTCCGGACGTGGCAACACCTTTCATGGACGATGAGCTCCCTTGCAGCAACCGGTTCAACTGCAATGCGTCCCCGGCGCCAACCTCCCCGAGCAGCTCTTCAGCTTGGAGCGTCACAAAAAAAGAGCACAATGCAAAGAAGATAAATGAAGGACAAGACTCAAGGAGTGGCGGCGGCTAAAGATGAAATAAT
>NW_021168509.1:0-3623 GCF_002162155.2 Triticum dicoccoides
TCTTGCACTGCAGCTTCTACTGACGAGCACTATATATTACAATGCTTAACTTAGGTACCCACTCCTTTAAGATACTATATAAGGCATTTTCTACTATTTATTTTCTTCAATGTATGACTTTCAAAATGTTTTCACTTTGTAGTTGTATTCCCCACGTCCCAAAATATAGCGTCATTAGTTTTTATTTACACATTCCCATATTATAGTACATATTACGATATCAAAATGCAGCAAGACAATGGTTGTAGGATAAATTATGGCCAACAACTCCATGAGCCAATGCGTGAAGCCTAAATGAGCCCTCTTAATACCTCCTTGGTATGCCAGTTTGAAATAATATGAAATATACTTTGGGCTGGAAGGATTACTAAAACGAGCAAAATCATGTTTAAACATACAAAATTAAAATTTAATAGGAAAAAATTAGTTACGGTTTTTGCATTGCCAAATCCATATAATTCTGCATGATATGAAAAAACATATATCTCATTTCTAGAGATTCAATTGTTTTATCCATTTGATCCATATTTGTTTTATAAACACGCGATAGGCCCTATTCGACCTAAATGAGTTCGCGAATCCTATGTGCTTAAAGAAATTTGTGAGTCATCTCCCCCTTTCGAACCATTTAACTAAATTAATCAGTTATTCGTCATGACATGGAAAAAAATTTAAGCTTGACCAAGTGGAATTGGAATAACTAACCTGGAATGCACTTGTTATAATATTCACATCTCCCGAAAGGAGAAACATATTCTCACTCATTCAAAGCAAGTTGCATAGATAATTTTTTGCCAAGGCCAGGTTTATCACAAAGAAAACATTAAGAACCAGCATTGAGACGTGCAACTCGATATTGTGCTAAAAGAAGGGTACAACTAAAAAGAAAATCGTATCTGACACCAAATTTGAGATACTCTTATTAGATGTACATAAAGCGAAACTCCCATGGTTATACCTAAGGAAAACATAGATGGGAGAAGGGGTTGGGACACTACTAGCGTCGTTGTGTCTTCCTTAATTAGACCGCCTTGAGCCATTAATATCACCTAAAGCAGCCACAAGAGAATGGGTGCCAATGAGCATCATTGTCTCCTCGCATTGCCATGAGCATTCAACATCGTCCCATGCTGCCACGTCACGAGGTGTCCCCATGAATCATGGCCATCACCTCTTGCACAACTCTTCACATCTGTAGAGGAATAGGATGCAACTCTCAATATTCATTGGGTGCATATGCACATGTATATAGTACAAGGGGAATTCATATCCTCAACTATACACAACGAGGAAGACTTGGAGTACAAGGAATACACGTGCTAAATACATATACTCAACACCCCCCGCAGTCGAAGCGGCGCCATTGCAGACGCAGAGACTCGACCGGAACTCCTCGAAGGATGACGTGGGCAAGCCTTTTGGTCATGATATCGACAAATTGTTGGGATGTAGGAACGTGTAAAACACGAACATGGCCAAGAGCCGTCTGATCCCGAACAAAATGAATATCAAAATCAATATGCTTGGTACGATGATGATGAACCAGGTTGTCGGAGAGGTAGATGGTGGAGATGTTGTCGCAGTAGTCCGCCTCTAGAGGGGGAGGAGGGAGCGGCAGCGGGAGCAGTGGAGCAAGTCTTGAGGCAGTGGAGCGGAGCTCAGTGATCATCCCGTCGATGGAGAGACTGTCTTGTCGCTTGCTAAGCGACCTCCAGATCTGCAGAAAGACACCCAATTTGTACACAGCGTCAGTCATTCGAAGAGGAATGATGTGGTCAATCACTATTTTATTATGAACATTCCATAATGTCCACAGCAGCGACCCAACCAACACCCAGAGGGAGGGACGCCTTGTACTAGGAGATGCAAGGACCCTGACCCTAAACCTCCATGCCAGACGGAAGGAGGCCCCTGACTAGTTGCCATAGGAAGATTCTAATCTTCAATGGTAGTTTAATCTTCCAAAGGAGACTGAGATCGACCGGCCATGGCATGGCAGGATCACCCGATAGAGCGATTTTCAGAGAATCGCTCCGTTGGCTCGAGGTCCCAACATGTCATGTACGACCCTAGCGCTGGCATGTGAAGGGCCGCACAAGTGATAAGATCCAACAACAGGTCCTGCTCTGTGGGGCCGAATGTACGCCAGAAAGCGATGCTACAAAGGTCAGGAAGGGCCGAAGCGATGGTCAAACCTGGGTCCGCGCACCGGATGGCAAAGGGTTGGGCGCCCTACCACCTGTCTAGCCAAAATAGTGTGGTGGTACTCGTTCTGATCAAAATGGAAGAGAAAGATGAAGGGCTAGCAAGAGTTGGATGATCGTCTGCCAGAATTGGGATCCCCCTGATCTCTACGCAAACGCTAGGCACTGACCACGCAAATATTTTGTGGGGATGATATCCAGCCAGAGCCCACCCTCTCCAGAGGTGCTCCGACATAGTCATTTGGATAAGAGGGCTATGTTCATCCGTTTTGGTGAGATAATGCACAGGCCACCCTGGTGCCTGGGCTTGCAAATCTCAGACCATTTCACCATATGGTACTTTTGCCTATTGTCCTTCCCTGCCCAGAAGAAACCAGACTGATATTTGGCAATATCATGGTGGAGGTATTCATTTAGACTAGAGAATCCTATGATATACATTTGTGAGCTCGTCATCGAGGAGTTGATGAGGATACCCCGAACCGGCTTGGAGATCCATTTGCCTTGCCATGGCTCAACCCGATACTGGACCTTGGACACCATTGGCCGAAGGTTCTTTTCCAGTATGCTGGTGTTGCTAATGGGCATACTGAAGTATGTCGTCGAAAAAGTTCCTAGTCGGTAGTTAAGTCAGTTCGTGGTTGGACGTTTCTCCTCGTTGGAGTATCCCAATACCATCACCTCGCTCCTGTTGAAGTTACTCATTTGGCCACACATCACCTGAAAGAATAATAACAGGAAATTGATTTGTCGAATGTCCGCGTCGGACCCCTCAGCCATTAAAATCGTGTCATCCGCTTATTGGATGAGGGTAATCCCTCCACCCGCCAGGAGATGCGAGCAAATACCCCTGATATTTGCAGCTAGCTTGGCCAAGTCTAATATGACCGTGAGGGAAACGACCACCATGTCAAATAAAAAGGGTGAGAGAGGGTCCCCTTTACGCACGCCCTACACCGTTTGCACGTAGGGGTTCACTTCTGCATTGATGTTGACAGCCGATCGGCCGCTCATCAGTAGTTGCATCACCCGCGCAATCCAATTAGATCGAAACCCTTCTTAATCAACACTTCACGAAGGAAGGACCAATGCACAATATCATATTCTTTGTTAAAGTCGATCTTGAAGAGAACCGCTTTGAGATGCTTCTTCTTGAGATCATGGATAACTTTGTAGAGCACCAGAATCCCATCGAGGATATACCGAACCTTAATGAAAGCGGTTCTGTTCGGATGGGTAATCTGGGGAGCAAGAAGGGCCGCCCTATTGGTGTATCCATTGGCGAGAATCTGTAATATCACACAGATAATTGTGATACGCCAGAACTGCCAGATATCTGAAGCCCCTGACACCTTGGGGATTAGTGAGATGATTCTGTAGTTTAACCGGGAGAGGTCGAGGACACCTTCAGCGAATTCC
>NW_021168510.1:0-3623 GCF_002162155.2 Triticum dicoccoides
TCTTGCACTGCAGCTTCTACTGACGAGCACTATATATTACAATGCTTAACTTAGGTACCCACTCCTTTAAGATACTATATAAGGCATTTTCTACTATTTATTTTCTTCAATGTATGACTTTCAAAATGTTTTCACTTTGTAGTTGTATTCCCCACGTCCCAAAATATAGCGTCATTAGTTTTTATTTACACATTCCCATATTATAGTACATATTACGATATCAAAATGCAGCAAGACAATGGTTGTAGGATAAATTATGGCCAACAACTCCATGAGCCAATGCGTGAAGCCTAAATGAGCCCTCTTAATACCTCCTTGGTATGCCAGTTTGAAATAATATGAAATATACTTTGGGCTGGAAGGATTACTAAAACGAGCAAAATCATGTTTAAACATACAAAATTAAAATTTAATAGGAAAAAATTAGTTACGGTTTTTGCATTGCCAAATCCATATAATTCTGCATGATATGAAAAAACATATATCTCATTTCTAGAGATTCAATTGTTTTATCCATTTGATCCATATTTGTTTTATAAACACGCGATAGGCCCTATTCGACCTAAATGAGTTCGCGAATCCTATGTGCTTAAAGAAATTTGTGAGTCATCTCCCCCTTTCGAACCATTTAACTAAATTAATCAGTTATTCGTCATGACATGGAAAAAAATTTAAGCTTGACCAAGTGGAATTGGAATAACTAACCTGGAATGCACTTGTTATAATATTCACATCTCCCGAAAGGAGAAACATATTCTCACTCATTCAAAGCAAGTTGCATAGATAATTTTTTGCCAAGGCCAGGTTTATCACAAAGAAAACATTAAGAACCAGCATTGAGACGTGCAACTCGATATTGTGCTAAAAGAAGGGTACAACTAAAAAGAAAATCGTATCTGACACCAAATTTGAGATACTCTTATTAGATGTACATAAAGCGAAACTCCCATGGTTATACCTAAGGAAAACATAGATGGGAGAAGGGGTTGGGACACTACTAGCGTCGTTGTGTCTTCCTTAATTAGACCGCCTTGAGCCATTAATATCACCTAAAGCAGCCACAAGAGAATGGGTGCCAATGAGCATCATTGTCTCCTCGCATTGCCATGAGCATTCAACATCGTCCCATGCTGCCACGTCACGAGGTGTCCCCATGAATCATGGCCATCACCTCTTGCACAACTCTTCACATCTGTAGAGGAATAGGATGCAACTCTCAATATTCATTGGGTGCATATGCACATGTATATAGTACAAGGGGAATTCATATCCTCAACTATACACAACGAGGAAGACTTGGAGTACAAGGAATACACGTGCTAAATACATATACTCAACACCCCCCGCAGTCGAAGCGGCGCCATTGCAGACGCAGAGACTCGACCGGAACTCCTCGAAGGATGACGTGGGCAAGCCTTTTGGTCATGATATCGACAAATTGTTGGGATGTAGGAACGTGTAAAACACGAACATGGCCAAGAGCCGTCTGATCCCGAACAAAATGAATATCAAAATCAATATGCTTGGTACGATGATGATGAACCAGGTTGTCGGAGAGGTAGATGGTGGAGATGTTGTCGCAGTAGTCCGCCTCTAGAGGGGGAGGAGGGAGCGGCAGCGGGAGCAGTGGAGCAAGTCTTGAGGCAGTGGAGCGGAGCTCAGTGATCATCCCGTCGATGGAGAGACTGTCTTGTCGCTTGCTAAGCGACCTCCAGATCTGCAGAAAGACACCCAATTTGTACACAGCGTCAGTCATTCGAAGAGGAATGATGTGGTCAATCACTATTTTATTATGAACATTCCATAATGTCCACAGCAGCGACCCAACCAACACCCAGAGGGAGGGACGCCTTGTACTAGGAGATGCAAGGACCCTGACCCTAAACCTCCATGCCAGACGGAAGGAGGCCCCTGACTAGTTGCCATAGGAAGATTCTAATCTTCAATGGTAGTTTAATCTTCCAAAGGAGACTGAGATCGACCGGCCATGGCATGGCAGGATCACCCGATAGAGCGATTTTCAGAGAATCGCTCCGTTGGCTCGAGGTCCCAACATGTCATGTACGACCCTAGCGCTGGCATGTGAAGGGCCGCACAAGTGATAAGATCCAACAACAGGTCCTGCTCTGTGGGGCCGAATGTACGCCAGAAAGCGATGCTACAAAGGTCAGGAAGGGCCGAAGCGATGGTCAAACCTGGGTCCGCGCACCGGATGGCAAAGGGTTGGGCGCCCTACCACCTGTCTAGCCAAAATAGTGTGGTGGTACTCGTTCTGATCAAAATGGAAGAGAAAGATGAAGGGCTAGCAAGAGTTGGATGATCGTCTGCCAGAATTGGGATCCCCCTGATCTCTACGCAAACGCTAGGCACTGACCACGCAAATATTTTGTGGGGATGATATCCAGCCAGAGCCCAACCTCTCCAGAGGTGCTCCGACATAGTCATTTGGATAAGAGGGCTATGTTCATCCGTTTTGGTGAGATAATGCACAGGCCACCCTGGTGCCTGGGCTTGCAAATCTCAGACCATTTCACCATATGGTACTTTTGCCTATTGTCCTTCCCTGCCCAGAAGAAACCAGACTGATATTTGGCAATATCATGGTGGAGGTATTCATTTAGACTAGAGAATCCTATGATATACATTTGTGAGCTCGTCATCGAGGAGTTGATGAGGATACCCCGAACCGGCTTGGAGATCCATTTGCCTTGCCTTGGCTCAACCCGATACTGGACCTTGGACACCATTGGCCGAAGGTTCTTTTCCAGTATGCTGGTGTTGCTAATGGGCATACCGAAGTATGTCGTCGAAAAAGTTCCTAGTCGGTAGTTAAGTCAGTTCGTGGTTGGACGTTTCTCCTCGTTGGAGTATCCCAATACCATCACCTCGCTCCTGTTGAAGTTACTCATTTGGCCACACATCACCTGAAAGAATAATAACAGGAAATTGATTTGTCGAATGTCCGCGTCGGACCCCTCAGCCATTAAAATCGTGTCATCCGCTTATTGGATGAGGGTAATCCCTCCACCCGCCAGGAGATGCGAGCAAATACCCCTGATATTTGCAGCTAGCTTGGCCAAGTCTAATATGACCGTGAGGGAAACGACCACCATGTCAAATAAAAAGGGTGAGAGAGGGTCCCCTTTACGCACGCCCTACACCGTTTGCACGTAGGGGTTCACTTCTGCATTGATGTTGACAGCCGATCGGCCGCTCATCAGTAGTTGCATCACCCGCGCAATCCAATTAGATCGAAACCCTTCTTAATCAACACTTCACGAAGGAAGGACCAATGCACAATATCATATTCTTTGTTAAAGTCGATCTTGAAGAGAACCGCTTTGAGATGCTTCTTCTTGAGATCATGGATAACTTTGTAGAGCACCAGAATCCCATCGAGGATATACCGAACCTTAATGAAAGCGGTTCTGTTCGGATGGGTAATCTGGGGAGCAAGAAGGGCCGCCCTATTGGTGTATCCATTGGCGAGAATCTGTAATATCACACAGATAATTGTGATACGCCAGAACTGCCAGATATCTGAAGCCCCTGACACCTTGGGGATTAGTGAGATGATTCTGTAGTTTAACCGGGAGAGGTCGAGGACACCTTCAGCGAATTCC
>NW_021168511.1:0-2502 GCF_002162155.2 Triticum dicoccoides
TCACTAGTATGCCTCTACTTGACTAGCTCATTAATCAAAGATGGTTATGTTTCCTAACCATAGACATGTGTTGTCATTTGATTAATGGGATCACATCATTAGGAGAATGATGTGATTGACATGACCCATTCCGTTAGCCTAGCACTTGATCGTTTAGTATATTGCTATTGCTTTCTTCATGACTTATACATGTTCCTGTAACTATGAGAATTATGCAACTTCCGTTTACTGGAGGAACACTTTGGGTACTACCAAACGTCACAACGTAACTGGGTGATTATAAAGGAGTACTACAGGTGTCTCCGAAGGTACATGTTGAGTTGGCGTATTTCGAGATTAGGTTTTGAACGTCATGGACCATATGAGATGTTCCAGGAGTTGAAGTTAATATTTCAAGCAAATACCCGAGTTGAGAGATATGAAGTCTCTAACAAGTTCTATAGCTAAAAGATGGAGGAGAATCGCTCAACTAGTGAGCATGTGCTCAGATTGTCTGGGTACCACAATCGCTTGAATCAAGTGGGAGTTAATCTTCCAGATAAGATAATGATTGACAGAATTCTCTAGTCACCACCACCAAGTTAGTAGAACTTCGTGATGAACTATAATGCAAGGGATGACGAAAACGATTCCCGAGCTCTTTGTGATGCTGAAATCGACAAAGGTAGAAATCAAGAAAGAGCATCAAGTGTTGATGATTGACAAGACCACTAGTTTCAAGAAAAGGGCAAAGGGAAAGAAAGGAAACATCAAGCAGAATGGCAAGCAAGTTGTCACTCCCGCAAAGAAGCCCAAAGTTGGACCAAAGCCTGAAACTGAGTAATTATACTGCAAAGGAAATGGTCACTAGAAGCGGAAATGCCTTGAATATTTGGTGGATAAGAAGGATGGCAAAGTGAACAAGGGTATATTTGATATACATGTTATTGATGTGTACCTTACTAGTGTTTATAGTAACCCCTGAGTATTTGATACTTGTTCGGTTGCTAAGATTAGTAACTCGAAACAGGAGTTACAGAATAAACAGAAACTAGTTGAGGGTGAAGTGACGATGTGTGTTGGAAGTGGTTCCAAGATTGATATGATCATCATCGCACACTCCCTATACTTTCGGGATTAGTGTTGAACCTAAATAAATGTTATTTGGTGTTTGCGTTGAGCATGAATATGATTTGATCATGTTTATTGCAATACGGTTATTCATTTAAACTCAGAGAATAATAGTTGTTCTATTTAAATGAATAAAACCTTTGATGGTCATACACCCAATGAAAATAGTTTGTTGGATCTCGATCGTAGTGATACACATATTCATAATATTGATGCCAAAAGATGCAAAGTTAATAATGATAGTGCAACTTATTTGTGGCACTGCCGTTTGGGTCATATCGGTGTAAAGTGCATGAAGAAACTCCATAAAGATGGATTTTTGGAATCACTTGGTTATGAATCATTTGATGCTTGCGAACCGTGCCTTTTGGGTAAGATGACTAAAACTCCGTTCTCCGGAACAATGGAACAAGCTACTGACTTACTGGAAATAATACATACCGATGTATGCAATCCAATGAGTGTTGATGCTCGTGGCAAGTATCATTATTTTCTGACCTTCACAAGATGATTTGAGCAGATATGGGTATATCTACTTGATGAAACATAAGTCTGAAATAGTTGAAAGGTTCAAAGAATTTCAGAGTGAAGTGGAAAAATCATCGTAACAAGAAAATAAAGTTTCTGCGATTTGATCGCAGAGACAAATATTTGAGTTACGAGTTTGACCTTCAATTAAAACAATGTGGAATAGTTTCACAGCTCACGCCACCTGGAACACTACTACGTTATGGTGTGTCTGAACGTCGTAACCGCACTTTATTGGATATGGTGCGATCTATGATGTCTCTTACTGATTTACCACTATCGTTTTGGGGTTATGCATTAGAGACAGCTGCATTCACGTTTAATAGGGCACCATCTAAATCCGTTGAGACGACACCGTATGAATTATGGTTTAGCAGTAAACCTAAGCTGTCATTTCTTAAAATTTGGAGTTGCGATGCTTGTATGAAAAAAGGTTTTCAACCTGATAAGCTCGAACCCAAATCAGAGAAGTGCGTCTTCGTAGAATACCCAAAGGAAACTATTGGATACTCCTTCTATCACAAATCCAAAGGCAAAACATTCGTTGCTAAGAATGGATCCTTTCTAGAGAAGGAGTTTCTCTCGAAAGAAGTGAGTGGGAGGAAAGTAGAGCTTGATAAGGTAATTTGTACCTTCTCCCGAATTGGAAAGTAGTGCATCACAGAAATCAGTTCCAGTGATTCCTACACCAATTAGTTAATGATGATGATCATGAAACTTCAGATCAAGTTGCTACCAAACCTCGTAGGTCTTCCAGAGTAAGATCCGCACCAGAGTGGTACGATAATCATGTTCTGGAAGTCATGTTACTAGACTATGATGAACCTACGAACTATGAGGAAGCGATGATGAGCCCAGATTCCA
>NW_021168512.1:0-1873 GCF_002162155.2 Triticum dicoccoides
TCCCATTTGTGGGAGATTTAGTAGGGTAAAATCTAGCAATAACAATTACACAGAGCCCATCATGAGACACTTGAAAACCAGCGGTGGCACGCACGGCGATAGCTTAGGTTTAGGCTTGCTGCTACTTCATGCGCCGCAGCCGCCGAGGGCAGTTCCCTTATTGCTGATTCCAACTTTCTAATCCATCCGTGACAAGAGAACGAGAATGGGGTGCGGCGCAGCAGTGATCCACAACCCACAGCCACTGGTGCTTGGACCCTCGGACGCATGGCATGGAATGGAGGTTAGATTACTCTCCTCTAACTCTCTCCTTTGTTTTTTGAGAAACTCTCCTCCCAATTCCGATTGTCTTAATTAGTTATTGGAAAATCTCCCGACATTTGACAAATTTATGCATTAAAAGTATAAAAGGTGCCATAATGGAAACTACAATCATTGAAACTAATTAGAAAATCTGAGAATTGTCCATGAAGACATGAAGAGGAAGAGAACCCAGTCTATTCCAAAATTATACAATCTAATTGATTCAAGCTCTTAATTTGTTTTTAGACATGATGCTAATGCAAATACGACTAATGTGGAAGTTGGTAATCGGTATGGTCCAAATAAATATTGGAAAGAAAACATTAACCTAACAAATATACCATCAAAAGGGCGTGTGGAGGTTTGTCTCTAGTGAATCTCGCGGGATTTGGTCAGTGTTTGTCTTCGGTGGACCCATGTGGATCCGGTATGTGTTCGTGTGTGTACAAGTTCGATCCTTCCAATGTAAACTTCGCTTCAACTGCAGCGGTTGTTGTTCGTGCACTGGTCCTATATGGCCTTAGCACGATAACTTCCCGATTGTCTGCTATAATACATTCTGGCTGGCTCTGGTGAGAAAGGAGCGATGACGGTGGCGCATCTTCAGCTCGCTTCAGTGATTGTAGTCGTCGCTCCGGCATCCGTCCACGGACGGGGAGATCAGTCCACGGACACGGATGCCAGAGGCGGGGCAGCATACATTTCAAGCCGGGTTTCAACTAACCGGACAAAATTAGCGCAAACACGGCGGGCTTCATCAAAGTTCAGATAGAAAATAGCGTAAATCATCCATACATAGCATGTAAAACCTCGTGTTCAATTAGCAACACATCCAAAGAAATTTGATTCTTGGTAGCCTCAATGGTATACCCAGCATGTGTCCCAAAAACTTCCAGCACCATGTGCTAGTTCCTTTTTTTTTTTCCAAACAGATCACGTGCCTTCGCTTTCTACAGTAGTAGTACTGCAGCAGCTTCGCACCTCGGACGTCCCTGTGGTGCACGTGGTCGGTAACGCAAGGACGAATCCAAGGGGGAACGAATCATAGGTCTCTAATGCAAAATAAATCCCACTTATGGGAGATTTAGCAGGCTAAATCAAGCAATAACAATTACACAAATCCCATCATGAGCAACTTGAAAATCAGCAGTGGCACGCACACCAATAATTTAGGTTTTGGCTTGCTGCTGCTTCATGCGCCACAATTAAACCTGATTCCAAATTTCGAATCGGTCGGCACCAGCAAATGGGGGTGTGGCGCGGCAGTGATCCACAGCCCACAGCCTCGGACGCTCGGTAAGGAATGAAGGTTAGTTTACTCTCCTCTAATTCTATTTTTTTGTTTTTTGATAAACTCTCCTCTCTATTCCGATTGTCTTAGTTAGTTACTGGAAAATCTCCCAACATTTCATTAATTTATGCGTTAATTAAGAACTACTCCATTCGTTTCTAAATATAAGTCTTTTAAAGATTCCACTATGGACTACATACAGAGCAAAATAAGTGAATCTACACTCTAAAATATGTCTATATACATCCTTATGTAGTTTGTAGTGGAATCGCTAAAAAA
>NW_021168513.1:0-2084 GCF_002162155.2 Triticum dicoccoides
TCGGTGGCGCCCTGGCCCGCCTGCGCCAGCGTGTCTTGCGGCGGCCGGCTCCCCGTAACGGCCGACAGGGAGGAGAACGGCGGCGCAACGCCGTTCGGCACCGCCCAAATCTCCTGGTGGCTCCGCGTGGCCTTCTCCGTGCCAGCGCAAGCATGCGGCACCGTCGCCGTGGCGCAGCGCGCACGGAGAGCGCTCTCTGCCGCCGACGGGCCCGCGCCACCCCGTTCCGTCGAGCTCGACCCAAACGCCCAAACCCCGGCCAGCTTAGCACAAAAATGGACCCGTTGAACCTCCGTGATGATGCTCGACCCCCTAACCACCCCGACCGAGCACTGCGCCACCGTAATTGCTCGCCGGAAATCTCCGTTCACGGCAACCGCCTCGGACCGCCTATATAAAGGGGTCCCGAGCTCACTCTCGTGCACGCAGCACCTCCACTACTCACCAACACCCCGCCAGGCCACCGGGAGGGCCTCGAGGAGGTCTCCTTCCCCGGCTCCGGCCACCTCGCCCCGCCTCGGCCTCCAGCTCGATTCACTTCGGTGAGGCCACCTCCGGCGCCCAAACCTCGTCCGTAGCCCTCAATTGCACCCAGTAGTCTAACCCCCACCTCAATTTAATCTTTGCAGCCCTCTCCGACGAGCTCCATCCACGCCCGAACCACCGTCCGCCGGAGTTGAGACCGCCGTCGACGTGCTGCTCACCGGTGACCAACACCACCACTCACCGTTGCGGAAGGACACGGTGAGCACATTGGTAACCTCTGATCCCCATGCCTCGCCGTGGATCGCCGCCGGCGACCACAGCAGCTCTCGGGCGCCGACGAGCCTCGTCCCTCCCATTTGAAATTTAAACATGACAAGTGGGACCCGCTGTCAGCCTCTCTGGCCTTTCTAAACGAAGCGTTATCTGAAAACGCCTTCTGCCAAACACGTTTTCTCTTCGGGATGGCGTAATCGCTACCGAAGCGTTTTCTGCTTTTATAAACTAGCCCCTGGAAATCTTCTGTTTCATTACAGATAAGTGCCTGGACAAAAACCCTTATAACTTTTAATTAGAAAAGTATTTTTGATTGATTCTTTTTCTGTTCTCTTTAAAATTTTGTCTAGTTTTTTATCAGATTTATTTGAAAAATATTTGGTTTACCTTCTGTGCTCTCCTTGGTATTTACGTTAGCACATATATCTTCTTTAAACGTAGATACCGAAGGAGGTGACGGAGCCGCGAACTTCACCGAGCTAGGCTCCGACTACTCTGAACCAGGCAAGCATGTTTGAACTTTTGATATGATGAGTGTCTTGGCATGTTTTGCATTTAGTTAGTTTCATGGCATGCCGGTGAGTATACCGATGAACGTTATTTTATGTGATAATGAGGTAAGTGAGTTCGATGATCCATACGTGGATGAATGTGAATATGAATGGCCATGTGTTGGCATGAGGATGGGTACGACGGCAGTGTTGTAGCATGCCAGTCTTACGCCGGACTATGTGACTTCGGTGTCAAACCATATCGGTCCAGTACCTATCATTTCCTTCCTTGTACTACCACATGTTTTCCGCAAGGAATATGGTTTAGTAAGTTCCAAACCGCTTTCATGGTACACACCAAAGAGGAGAGGCCGTGATGATGGTTCCATGGCCCTGGATTAAAGCCAGTCATCCGGTCAGGGGGCATGGGTGTTTCCGGTTGGGACCGAGAGGGGGGCACCCCTTAGAGCGCGCGTATATAAATTTGATCCCATGCTATTCGAGATTGTGATCTCCCCGTCTCAAAAGTTTTTCTTGGACGATGACCAGGGTGATTCCTAGCATCGAGAGGTAGGATGGGTGTGTACCGGTTAGCTGTGTTTTCTTCTGAAATACCGTAAACGGAACTAGTCCTTCGTGACTACGGAAATCCGTTGACTGTGGGAAAAATTTTGTACAAACTCTGCAGAGTCATATATTCCTCAAAATCATCTCTTCCATGTCAAGTTTCGTTCCTTCTTATCCTAATCAATTGTCAGCTTTGATGACAGAGACTCCGGTGAATCGCATGAGTGCTAAGTCCGGTTAAATGATCACTCCTGTGGATGGACTAAC
>NW_021168514.1:0-1225 GCF_002162155.2 Triticum dicoccoides
GGAACTTCTGCCATAAGTAGTTCATGGTATTTGGAAGAAGAAGATACCACGGACTTCAAGGACTATCGCAAATGTTACTAATATCCTAAAGGCGCTAGCAATTACTATCAACATGAAGTAGGTAGAGTGAATCTCGGGTTCAAGAACCCAGGAACAGAATACCTATTACTAAGTAGCATCACGGGATGCTTTCGAGAATGATGGCCAGAATCATCACACTGGGAACACAAATCATGGCTAAATTACTAGATGATCCCCTGAGACACCTAGGGTCATAATAATTATTCCAACATAAAGGTTGAGGCAGTAGAATACCTCAACTCAACAATTAGTGTGATTGAGCTGGCATAAAGGAGCATCGAAACCAGAGGGAAAGGATTTTGCAAATGCATCAGACTATTTAGAAACCTGGAATGACTCGGACAGCATAACGGCTGTAAATGCTCAGAAAAGACTTGAGACATTCACAAAAATGGTGGCATAACCACTCAGAAGCACAATATCAAGGTTTCGAGATCAACAATTAACATACGGAAGTAGTAGGAACTGAACTGAGACTTGAATCAACAATCTTATAAGTCTACGGATTAGTAACACGTGATCCTGATAGAAAGAAGAGATAGCCTAGTTCTTAATCCCCGCAGGAAAGATAAGATGACTTAGATCAGAAGGCATAAGGTATAAGGAGTAAAAAGAGCCTTACGTTCCATCCCACAATCAATTCCCTTATATAACTAAAGAATTTCTAGACTCAACTTCGACCAGTTTGGCTTGGTAATCCTACAGGCAACCTGGCTCTGATACCAACGCTGTCAGGACCCCGACTCAATGCCACATAGGTCTAGCATGTAACACTTCATATCACTTTGCGGCCTCACGCACGGTATTCCCACGGGTGTCGCCTTACCTTTACCCGGGACCGTTTGCGCCTTTTGGCACACGTATATGACAGTGTCGCTAGCATCCATATGATAAGGAGCCCGGGCTGACATGGCTAGTCGTAAACCCAAAGTGGCACAAACTTACAGGGACAGGCATCCATGACCCAGCATCGAACGTGTCGGTCATCAGCGAGTGAATCCAGGCTGTAGCACTGGGCTAGCAGGACTCCGGTGAACCGGGCTGTAGCGGGCTAACAGGACTCCGGTATTCATCGCGTGACATTTCCCCGAGGGGACAGACACAGGAACGAAGAAGGACACATGCCGGCCAGCCTAAGTGTTCC
>NW_021168515.1:0-1009 GCF_002162155.2 Triticum dicoccoides
GGTGTCGCCTTACCTTTGTCCGGGACCGTTTGCGCCTTTTGGCACACGTATATGATGGTGTCGCTAGCATCCATATGATAAAGAGCCCGGGCTGACATGGCTAGTCGTAAACCCAAAGTGGCACTAACTTACAGGGACAGGCATCCATGACCCAGCATCGAACGTGTCGGTCATCAGCGAGTGAATCCAGGCTGTAGCACTGGGCTAACAGGACTCCGGCGAACCGGGCTGTAGCGGGCTAGCAGGACTCCGGTATTCATCGCGTGACATTTCCCCGAAGGGACAGACACAGGATCGAAGAAGGACACATGCCGGCCAACCTAAGTGTTCCGGAGCAGTAGCAAGCTACCAGGGCTCAGTGGAAGCACTAGGAGACATTTCCCGGTAAGAGAGTCTACTAGGGATAAACAACTAGATAGTCAGATCCCACACATAGCAGTACACATTACACGTACGCATAATATGCAAGTATGTGACGTACAACATGGCATCACAGCATAACTCAACAACTCAAATAGATAAAGACTCGGAAGAGCCATCACAGCATTATTACAAACAAGGGTCACATGACCCAACAGTCAGAGCAATCAAGCAACAAGCGGAAGCATTACATGTCTGAGTACAGACATCTATAAATGAAAAAGGCTGAACGCCTGACTATCTACAACGTCCGATCAAGATCGTAGCTGAGGTACTAGCTACTAGTCGAAGTCCACGAGAACACTAGTAAGACCGAAGTCTCAGCTGCAAAAACATAAATAAAGCAACATGAGTACAAAGGTACTCAGCAAGACTTACATCAGATCCTATCGTACATGCATTTGTATCAAGAGGGTAATGTGGGGTTTAGTTGCAGCAAGCCAGCTTTGACTCTGTGGCTATCCTATTCTACGACTACCAGAAACTCTGGAGGTGAAACAACGTACACGAGTCCACTAATCACCACACAATACACTACTATGGATTCATCCCCGTCTCCCTACGAGAAGGCCATCCATAGCACTCACAC
>NW_021168516.1:0-1239 GCF_002162155.2 Triticum dicoccoides
GGAAATCTTGATGGTCGACGGGCCCCACAGTCCTCCTGGCTTCGCCCGTGGTGGTGGAGCAGGCGACGGCGGCGACCCTGCACGAGGCTACGAAGAGTACCAGCCCGAGCCACTCGACTCTCTGCAAAGAGAAGAGCTTCGCCGCAGGAACGAGGATCCCCTGCGTATTCCCATCGCAGGAGAAACCCCCGAGGCTCGTGCCTTAGAGGAGGCGCGTCTCGCCAATTTGGCCGAGCGCACTCGACTGGAGAACCTTCAGCGAGCACTCGACAAGCGCGCGCGGCAACGAGTTCCCGACACCAGTCGACGTCAACTCTTCCCGCCGACTCAGGTATATCGAACCCCAATTCAGAATTTAGCAGCTGCGACCCGTATAGCAGAGTCCATTCAGCCTTCGCAGTCAGAGGCTGGCAGAGGTTTGCTGCAGATCAGGGATCTGCTCCGAGCAGCAGGAGATCAGAATTCAGCCGTGTCTCAGTCGCGCAACAGAATTCACAGTCGATCCGTCACTGTGAATACGGTTCAGTCGGCTCACAGCCCCAGATCGCCTCCGCCGCGCGAAGGGCGTGAGAATCGGCGAGATCAATATGGCGACAGACTCGACCGAGATGATAGGCGTCGAGTGCCCTATTCCCCTCCGAGGGGTGGGTCTTACGCTCCTCGGCAGCCAGATGATAGGCGTCAGTACAGTACAGGGCGTAGGGTTCCAGTTGACCCCAGAGAGCCAGGCTTCGACGCGCGATCCATTATCGTGCAAGGGTTGGTCGACCGGAACAGAGCCCATCGAGGTGCACTCGACAGAGATGTACCCACGAGCAGTCGAGTACATGTTTCTGGTCCTGAATGTTTCAGCAGAGCTATCAGAGCCGCAGTTATTCCCCCCAATTTCAGGTTGGCAACAGGAGTCAGCAAGTTCACTGGTGAGTCTAAGCCTGAAACTTGGCTTGAAGACTACCGAGTGGCAGTTCAGATCGGTGGTGGGAACGACGAGGTGGCCATGAAGCATTTGCCCCTCATGTTGGAAGGTTCTGCCAGGGCATGGTTGACTCAATTGCCTCCTAGCAGCATTTACACTTGGGAAGATCTGTCCCGAGTGTTCGTCAGAACGTTCGAAGGGACTTGCAAGCGACCAGCGGGATTGACAGAGTTGCAAGTCTGCGTGCAGAAAACCAATGAGACTCTCAGAGAGTATATTCAGAGGTGGATCACTTTGCACCACACTGTGGAAAATGTCTCTGA
>NW_021168517.1:0-2140 GCF_002162155.2 Triticum dicoccoides
GCTGACATGGACATTGACCGACCCCACACGTCAGTATTGACCTGCTGACGTGTCTGTTGACCCGGCCCCACCTGCCATTGACACTAACCAGCCTCAGTCACTGACCAGTGGACCCCACTGGTCAGGTTTGACCACCAGCAGCGTCTGTTGACCTGCTGACGTCACAGTGACGCAGTGCTGACGCAGTAAATCATTTCTGGATTTATTTATTATTCAGGAATTTCAGAAAATGCCCTAAACTTCAATAAATCCTAGAAAATTAACCGTAACTCCAAATTAAATAAATTATATATGAAAAATTATCAGAAAAATTCAAGGAATCCATCTATACCATTTTCATGCATGTTAGAACAACTTATAGCTGCTGTTTAGCACAAATCAATTAAATGGCATTTGAATAATCACATATGGAGTTTAAATTTGAATCTTGTATTCAAACCAACCCCATTTAACTTGTTGCTAGATGCATTAGCCCAAAACACATTCATTTTGCCATGTCATGATCATGCATCATATGGTGCATTGCATTGATTGTGTTCCCTTCTGTGTTGCCGGTATTTGTCCCCTCTCGATAGACGTGATACCGATGATGTGATCGTTGACACTGATGAAGACTCAATGTTATCTTCAGAAGTGCCAGGCAAGCAAAACCCCCTTGTTCATTCCGATAAAATCCCACTCTCTCGCTCCTGCTCTCTTTTACTGCATTAGGACAACAACGACATATTTGATACTTGCTGCGGTAGCTGAACCCCTTTATCCTTTGCATGACCTGTCATTGCCACAGTAAATAGATGAAACCCACTAGCATGAGTAGGAGTTGTTTGAGCCCTGATGTGCCTACTCATTCATGCTTGTTTGTCATGCCTGCTACTGCTTAGAGTTGAGTCAGGTCTGATTCATCGGGGATGAATCAGAGGTGTGTGAACATGTCCTACTATGTGTGAGCTAAGTGTGTGAACACGATTTGGTAAAAGGTGTCGGTGAGAGGCCATGTAGGAGTACATGGTGGGTTGTCTCATTGAAGCCGTCCTTAGGAACTGAGTTCTGTGTTTGTGATCCATGATTCAGCTACTACCATGCATTGGGCCCTGAAATATGACCCCGCTCGACTTCTTATTCACCCTTGTCCTCTGTCCAGGAGTTGCAAGTAGTTTCTGGTGTTTGTAGTATGCTGGAGGCCGTGGACAGCACTGACCGTAGGGGTGGGCTATGATGCGGTAGGCACGTGGCCGGGTATACCGGGTGCCCGTTTGGTGTCACGGAACCCTGTTCACATCGTTTGGGGCTGTGAGCGAAACTCCGGCCGGATCTCCTCATGGATGGAACCCGAATAGGTGATAAACCTGGACTAGAGACTTGAGTGTTTAGGTAGGTCGTGGTCTACACCCACGTCGGCTTTCGCTTGAAGTCTGCCGAGCACATGTCGTGTGCAGACGCTAAGTGGTGGAAACATGTATGAAGAAGTACACCCCTGCAGGGTTAACATCATCTATTCGAATAGCCGTGTCCGCGGAAAAGGACTTCTGGGTTGCTTATATCAGTTCATAGACAAGTGAAAGTGGATACTCTAAAATGCGCAAGATAAGCGTGAGTGCTATGGATGGCGTTCTCGTAGGGAGACGGGAGCGGATCCATAGTGGTGTATTGATATGGTGAATATGTGGACTCATGTGCGCCACCTCAAAAGAGTTGCTTGCAGTCGTAGTTTAGGATAGCCACCGAGTCAAAGCTGGCTTGCTGCAGTTAAACCCCACCATCCCCTTGTTGAAAATGATGCATATGTAGTTAGTTCTGATGTAAGTCTTGCTGGGTACATTTGTACTCACGTTTGCCTATTTTATGTTTTTGCAGAGAGACTTCAGTCTCACTAGTAGTTCCACGTGGACTTCGACGTTTAGCTTGTTACCTCAGCTACGATCTTGTGCCCTCGGCAGGATCTGATAGATAGTCAGGCTTCTCAGCCTTTTTCATTTATAGATGTCTGTACTCAGACATGATAGCTTCCGCTTGTGCTTTGACTTGTATGCTCTGATTGTTGGGTCATGAGACCCATGTTTGTAATATCTCGCTCCTCGGAGCCTAATGAATAAATTACTTGAGTCGTAGAGTCATGTTGTGATGCCATGTTGTATTTGCA
>NW_021168518.1:0-2192 GCF_002162155.2 Triticum dicoccoides
ACATGTTTTTGCTACTGTAAAATTTGACTTAGATCCAGATTACTAGAACGAAGTTGTTTCTTCCGCCGTTTGATTTCTTTTGCTTCGTTCGATTTGATTCTTTTTGCAAACCAGGGTTCTTAAGTTGAACTTTTTGGTTAGATCTTCTATTTGAGTTTTACCTGTGCATTAGATGAGTACTTATTGTATGCTTGTGTGTTTGTCTGCGATAGAATACCCGGAGTGCGCCGCCTGTTACTTCGAATCTCTAGGTTTCGCGGATCATCAGCAAGGCAAGTAACACTTTGATCATACTTTTTCTACAACCCAGTTTTATTGCATTAGATCAATCCTCACACATTGCATGATTAGGATCTAATTAAATTGTGGGATGGGAAGTAGATGAGGTAGTACCTATTACCTATTTATTATCAAACCTTTGGGAGTTACTTCTACGTTTGCTTATTATGCCATGCTATGCTAGTAGACGTGGATTGGGTGAGTGATATCCATGATAGATGTGAGATTGTTAATTAATGGTTTATCTAAGGTGGCAACCTAACACACATCTGGGTGGATTGAGGCACCTGGGGTTTCCAGGACTTGCATGTTTTTCTTTTGGACCGCCACCCAGGCTCAAAGGGATCATGAGATTATTCATACTAGAAACTTCCGTGTGCAGCCACAAGCCATTATGGGCTCTGGCATAGTTGACTAAGTTGTGCGAACTCTTACAGTGGTAGACTAGCAGATGTAGGGGATGTAGGTGGTACGGTCTACCCGATCGTAAGGTGCTAGCGCTTCTGAAAGACTATGTCTCGGTCATCCGTTTCTCAAACACCATGTAGTGCGAGAAATCCAACGGAGGCGATCGAGTCTTGTGCGGAAAAGTGCGCAAACCTCTGCAGAGTGTAACAAACTAATCATGGTTAGCTGTGTCCCCGGTTATGGACATCTTGAGTATCTAGTACCTGGATTATCATGTGAATCTCAACATGTTACTCTAAATTAATTTTGTTGGGTTTAATGATGTTATTTTAATTGGGATTGAGAATGCTGTCAACCATTCTCAATGTTTAACAACCACCATGATAGTAATTAAATTTATTCCTTTGAAGTAGGGAAAAATTGGCTTTACGCAAAAACTGTAACCATAGAGTTTTCCACCAGCCAAATATGCATATAGTATAGCTATTGCATTCCATTATTCTCTATGTGTTATCTTGCCAGCATATTCGACGTGCTGACCCGTTTCGGGCTGCAACGTTGATGTTGCAGACTTTTCAGACGACGATTAAGGAGTTTTTAGGTCGTGGTTCTATACTCAGTGATGCCGTTGGAGTTGATGGACTCACTTATCTTCCAAGCCTTCCGTTGTTATCGTGATTAGATGGCCTTAAGCCATATTTATTGTAATAAGTTCTCTTTTGAGACACTCGATGTTATAAGTGTGTGATTGCTACTCTGCTATAAATCCTTCGAGTACTGTGTGGTGTCAGCATTATTGATCCAGGGATGACACCGGAGCACAGAGATCAGACTGTTTGAGGTCTGGTCGCTACACTGCAATACCGTTTGTGCTCATTTTTATCATTAGTTACCTTGCTGTTTTTATAATTTCAGATTACAAAAACCATTATCTACTATCCATATACCACTTGTATCACCATCTCTTCGCCGAACTAGTGCACCTATACAATTTACCATTGTATTGGTGTGTTGGGGACACAAGAGACTCTTTGTTATTTGGTTGCAGGGTTGCTTGAGAGAGACCATCTTCATCCTACGCCTCCTACAGATTGATAAACCTTAGGTCATCCACTTGAGGGAAATTTGCTACTATCCTACAAACCTATGCACTTGGAGGCCCAACAACGTCTACAAGAAGAAGGTTGTGTAGTAGACATCAAGGAATAGATCTAAGTTTCAAAGAATCAACATCAAGAGAAACTCTATCAACGTTCCTAGCCAACTCATCAATCTTAAGAAATTTTTCTTCAATCAAAGCATTTAAATTCTTTTGAGAAGTAATAAATTATTTAATATTAGATTCAAAGGCATCTTATTATAATTTCCATAAGAATTGTTGTTGGAATTACCATAATTATTAGAGGGATTACTAGGATAAGGCCTAGGATTAAAATTTCCTCTATATGCGTTGTTACCAAAATTGTTCCTACCAACAAAATTTACATCCATATATTCATTATTAT
>NW_021168519.1:0-1746 GCF_002162155.2 Triticum dicoccoides
ATTTGTACAATCTAAAACACTCCAGCTAGTTATATAGATATTTAAGGATATTATGTCTAACGAGCGCTATAATACATTAAGGGCACAAATGGTTAGACCTCATGGAAACCCCCCAAACAAATATGCACTAATTAAATTAGTGTTAAGAATCCAAAAATAAGCATGTCTTGAAAATAGTTTGTTTTAGTTCGCGTATGATTAGGAAATGATGGTCTTCCAATTTAACGTTATTCTTTTACTTAATTTGAATTCGGTAAGATCAAAATACATTATTTGGACTTAGTCCAGAAATGAATTTGGACAAAGTAAAAATGTTTAGTATAAATATGTGATCATCTCCAATTAGTAGAAGCCAAAAACACTCCACCTTTCTCCCACTCAATCTCGAGAAGAAGCTTCACAAAGTATTTCACAGAGAGGAAAAAGAAAAGCTTGAAAAACACGCCTCTATTGATGTCAAGGACATGACGAATAGACACGAGAGAGAAGTTATTGTAGGTTCAAAGAAGTCTCTTGGAATGAATGTCGAGTTGGATGCTCTCTACTCTACATAATTTATGTATCTCTATGTTGATTCTCTAGAGCTAGTGATTCACTGTTGCTGAGTTGAAACTATGTTGATTTATTGTTGATGAGTGAAATCTAGATCTTTTTTATTTCTTGGTGTTCAATGTCCTCTTGGCGTATTGATGTGCCTGATATAGAAATTAATATCCATCATGTGATGTAAAATGTGATTCAAGTTCCTGCGGGATATGTTGTTGATCTATTAATACACTACTGGAATCAGGATCTTTGTCGTCAGCTAGATCTTTGCCGTCTGCTAGCTGATGGCAAAGAAGGTCTTTGCCCTCAGCTTAATTAAAGCTGACGGCAAAGATCATGTTTGCCGTCAGCCAACCCTTTGTCGTTCGCTAGCGGACGACATAGAAAATTTGTCGTGCGCTAGCGGACGGCAAATAATGAGGGTGGCCCACTAACGAGTAACACCTAACGGACACTTTCTTTGCCGTCTGCTAGCTGACGGCAAAGAATGTGGCCAAACTAACGTCCGCGAGCTAGGATCTTTGCCGTCTGCTGGCAGACGGCAAAGAACCGTGCCCTAACTAAAATCCATCGACGCCCGCCCGCGCACATCTCTATCTGTCCCCTCTCTCTCTCCGCCCTCTCCTGAGCCACCGCCGCCCCGCCCCCTTACCTTTTTTAACCTTGTGGCATATTTTCAGATTTTCTTGTGTTCTGTTTCAGGGTTTTAGAAGAAGAAGAAATCCGCCGATGGCAGAGTAGTTTTGGTCTTTTGGATGCTGAATTCAGTTGTACAGCAGTAGCAGGTTAACTGTTGGCTTCATCCAATTTGATGCTAGAACCAAACCTTAGCAGCATACTCATAGATACTCCCATGTCAGGTGTTGCTCATACAAAAAGGTACATTCATCACTACATGTCCTGCCGCTGGATATGCATGTACTGTACTCCAGGAGACAATAGCAGATGGATGCAGTCAAATGCAACTAAAGTTATAAGCTAGTAAATTTTGCACTAGCCATGTACAATGTTGTTCTCATCAATGGAAGCAAGATCTATGCGCCCATCAACGGAATTCAACAGATTTGACAGAGCAGGAACACATATGCTGGCATGATGTGGCCGTTTCCCATCTAATAATCTGCAGGGGAAGCAGTTGTACTACCTAGCAGATAACAGAATTTTGAGGACGTTCTATCCATTTACCCACTCAGGTCGGGT
>NW_021168520.1:0-980 GCF_002162155.2 Triticum dicoccoides
AGGGTCTGTTTCCTGCGAGCAAACGAAGAACAAGCAAGAAACTAAGATTGCAATCTAGATATTGCGAATATAAGATGAAAGCTTTATTGATCAAGGTGGGGTTCTGTGACGCCTTTGTCTGGTCGTTGAACACAAACGAAGTACGCGAAGTTGCAGCTATGGCGAACTTTTAATCTAAACAAAACCCAAAGTCTAAACGATGCCCTAAGGGCTGTATATATGGAGGAAGAGGGGGGGGGGGGGATTTCGTGACCCTTGGTGGAGGGGTCCGAAATCAACCCTATCTCTTGTTTCCCCACACATACGGACTCTAAAAATAGCCTATACTTATGTATTTCGAAATTACATGGGCCTGGCCCAATAATAAGGTGACGCAGCACCTAAAATAGCCTCGAGACGAAATTTATGAAGTGGCATCTTGTATATTTCGTCCAAGGCTTCATGCACCCATTATGGTGGCTTCAAAGTCCTGAAATCATCACTTGTAACTCCGTTCTTGTTCTTGCTCCAATGTTCATCCTTCTCCAAGCTAGGCCCTTCATTTGTAAACAAAACAAATGTATCCAATTTAGGCAGCATCATATTCTCATGAACATTAGAATCATTACCAAGAAACGAAAGTACCTGATAATTTAGTTGGCGTGCACGAGCTCTAGTAATTGGTCCAGTATGTATAGCAGCAGGGGCTGTGGGTGTAACAATTGTATTGATGTCCTCATCATCCTCCCCTTCTTGAAATGAAGTCGTCCTCGACGGAAGTTCATCTTCCTCACCCAAATAAGGCTTCAAATCTGCAATGTTAAAAGTGGGACTAACCCCAAAATCTGCAGGCAGCTCAAGTTTATATGCATTATCATTTATTTTCTCTAACACCTTAAAGGGACCATCAGCACGTGGCATTAACTTTGATTTGCGCAAATCAGGAAATCTATCCTTACGCAAATGTAACCAAACAAGATCTCCAGGTGCAAACACAACAT
>NW_021168521.1:0-959 GCF_002162155.2 Triticum dicoccoides
CTTGACAAATCACAAAAAACATGGGCTGTGACCGTGGACCCAGCTGTCAGCCTCTCCACGTACAGTACTCTTCCGATGGAAGTCGTTCCTTGACCACGTTGACCACGCCGCGCGGAGAGCACCACGGTGGTGGACGACGGCGAGGCTAGAAAGGGGACGACGTGGTTGTAACGCCCCAGATATAACTTTCCCAATTTGTACTCCAACTCTTGCCGTTTCCGGCGTTAAGTTATATTTATTTCTCGGGTTCGGGTCTTTGTCTCCGTGTGTTGTTTTCGCTATCATGCATCTCATATCATGTCATCATGTGCATTGCATTTGCATACATGTTCATCTCATGCATTCGAGCATTTTCCCCGTTGTCCGTTATGCATTCCAGCGCTTTCTTCTCCTCCGGTGGTCAATTCTAGCTTTCTTTCGCGCGTGGGGATTAAACATTTCCGGATTGGACCGAGACTTGCCAAGCGGCCTTGGTTTACTACCGGTAGACCGCCTGTCAAGTTTCGTACCATTTGGACTTCGTTTGATACTCCAACGGTTAACCGAGGGACCGAAAAGGCCTCGTGTGTGTTGCAGCCCAACACCCCTCCAATTTGGCCCAAAACCCACCAAACTCTGCTCCATCATCTAGAGCGTTCGATCACAATCGCGTGGCCGAAAACCGCACCACTTTTGGACTCTCCTAGCTCCACTTATGCCTATAAATACACCCCCCCGTTTTTCGGATCTCCTTCCTCCTCGAAACCCTAAAAATCCCATCGCCCGCCGCCGGACAGTTTATCCCGCCGACGGACATTGTCCGCCCGTCACCCGCCACCGCGCCCAGCCACTCAGGGGCTGACACGTCGCTCCGGGGTCGCCACCTCCTCGCCGGTCCACGCGGCCCAGGGAGGGCCCTCGCGGCCCAACCGTGCGCCGCCGCCCGACGCCGCTCTCCCCGCCGCCTCTCCCATCCCCGG
>NW_021168522.1:0-903 GCF_002162155.2 Triticum dicoccoides
AACAATTCCTACTCATACTAGTGGGTTTCATCTATTTACTGTGGAATGACAGGTCATGCAAAGGATAAAGGGGTTCAGCTACCGCAGCAAGTAACAGATGAATCGTTGTTGTCCTAATGCAGTAAAAGAGAGCAGGAGCGAGAGAGTAGGATTGTATCGGAATGAACAAGGGGGTTTTGCTTGCCTGGCACTTCTGAAGATAACATTGAGTCTTCATCAGTGTCAACGATCACATCATCGGTATCATGTCTATCGAGAGGGGACAAATACCGGCAACACAGAAGGGAACACAATCAATGCAATGCACAATATGATGCATGATCATGACATGGCAAAATGAATGTGTTTTGAGCTAATGCAACTAGCAATAGATTAAATGAAGTTGGTTTGAATACAAGATTCAAATTTAAACTCCATATGTGATTATTCAAATGCCATTTAATTGATTTGTGCTAAACAGAAGCTATAAGTTGTTCTAACATGCATGAAAATGGTACAGATGGATTCCTTGAATTTTTCTGATAATTTTTCATATATAAATTATTTAATTTGGAGTTACGGTTAATTTTCTATGAATTATTGAAGTTTATACAGTTTTCTGGAATTTCCTGATTATTAATAAATCCAGTAATTGAATTAATGCGCCAGCCTGACGTCATAGTGACGTCAGCAGGTCAACGGGCTGGTCCGGGTCAAACCTGACGTGTGGGACCCACACGTCAGTGACAGGGGGTTAACAGGGGTTTATTTAGTTTAATTAAAAGGTTAGGGGGGGTCGGGCCCACTGGTCAGCGTCAGGGGGGGTTTATTTTAGTTTAATTAAGGATTAAGACACTAGGGCCCACATGTCAGTGTCAGCAGGGGGGTAATTAAATTAAAATAAACTAACTAATTAACAGGGGG
>NW_021168523.1:0-1889 GCF_002162155.2 Triticum dicoccoides
CGCTGTAGATTCCAACCCTACGTACACACCCACTGCAAGGGGTCCGCCTAGTGAACACAATGGGATGTAATCTTCTGTAAGCGGCTAAAAGAATTGTATTGACACGGCTACGGAGATTGGGAATGTCGACTTTGGACATCGTCGAAGAGAACAAAGCTGCACAGCTGATGCATTGTCTAACTTTTGTTTCACTAATAAAAGTTTTAGATTTCTGGCAGAACATTCTAAATTTTTGTATTTGAGTTGATGAACCCGGCCCATAATTCCATAATGGCCTTCCTTAAAAAATATGTACCATGTAAGCCTTTTTAAGTTATAGTTTACTACCGGCATAGAAGAATAGTATAAGTCAGATACTATTGATTTTGTAGAGAAGTCCATATTACTAACTCAAACTACCACCAAAGTCAAAGACAGTGTCAAAATTATGACAGGATTTTTGGCTGCCGGGGCATACGGAACCTGAAATTATGCAAATGTCGAAAAACAATGTTTGAAGTTTTGAAAAATTCTGAAAAAATACAAATGTTCATAGAATAGTGGTTAAAATAGGTCAATTAACTTGCATTGCCCTTCCGGTGCTCCCACAGCAATGGCTTCTGCCCAGCGCCCATGCATAGGTCGAGCTTTGCTTGTCAGAGTCAACCAGGCCATGCCATGCATGCATTCAACTCACACCACCATCTTGTGAGCTTTCTCTGGAGTGCCTCTGGTGAATTATTGAGTTGTACTCCCTCTATCCGGTCAAGAATGTATGTTTGGCTTTAAAATTTGTCCACAAAAGAGTGAACTTCTATCTTTCCAATGCACTTTAAAGTAAAAAAAATACTTCTCTATCATCACACGGTAATCAAGACCAATAGCATCTACACATGGTCATCTTAATTTCTACATGCACTTAGTTCATTGGGGGTTGGGTAATTAAAAAGGAGAGAAATGGTGGCTTGAACCTTTCCAATGCATTTTTTTTACTAAACTCCATAATTTTTAGATATACACGGGACGAAGTATTCAATTTTGTATCTTCATAGTCCAACAGTCCGGCCAAAGGATATAGTCCGGCTGTTCGGAGACCCCCTAATCCGGGACTCCCTCGGTAGCCCCCGAACCAGGCTTCAATGACGATGAGTCCGGCGCGCGGATTGTCTTCGGCATTGCAAGGCAGGTTCTTCCCCAAATTCTGAATATCTGTTGAGTAGTGTCCGGCTCCCCATAAATGTTGCACTTCTTGGCTTCCGCGCCCAATAAGGGCTATCTTCCACGTGTCGAGCGAATGCGAGGAGCCAGGGCATTTTTACATTCGCCACCCTAGCCATGTAAGTAAACCGTCTATTAAAGAGACAGGGATTCTTATATCCATACCACACCATTCTCCCACGGCGAGTATCCATCGGAGCACGCTCGGAAAAATCCATTCCAAGATGGCCGGCCCTCGCAGCTCCTCCTCCCGCTCCCGTATCCCTAAGCCCGATGATTGGGAGAAGTGTTACCCAGGGATTTCTCCCTCCAGCGTATATGGTCCCCGTTCGAGCCGGGCTCGCCACCTGTAATGGCGGGGAGCAAGCGGAGAGCTTCCCCAATCCCTCCAAGAGGGAGCGGGTATGCCTTGTCCCTTATTTACTAAGGGGACTTGGATTTCCTATCCATCCGTTCCTTCGCGGGTTCCTGGAGTTTTATGGCCTCCAGTTGCATAATTTCACCCCCGCTTCCATATTACACATCATTGGTTATGTTGCCCTTTGTGAGTTGTTTCTGAGCTGCGAAGCTCATTTCGATCTATGGAAGAGGCTATTCTGCCTTGTGCCCCGTACACAGAAGGGGTCAATATATCAAGTGGGCGGAGCCGAAATATGGCGCATGGCCGGGACCGGATACCTGTCCGGTACCCC
>NW_021168524.1:0-1008 GCF_002162155.2 Triticum dicoccoides
GAGCTAGGTCTATGCGTAGTTCTCTTTGCACGAGTAGAACACAATTTTGTTGTGGGCGTGGATTTTGTCATCTTACTTGCCTCTACTAGTCTTTTCTTGCTCAACGGTATTGTGGGATGAAGCGGCCCGGACCAACCTTACACGTACGCTTACGTGAGACCGGTTCCACCGACTGACATGCACTAGTTGCATAAGGTGGCTGGCGGGTGTCTGTCTCTCCCACTTTAGTTGGAGCGGAATCGATGAACATGGCCCTTATGAAGGGTAAATAGAAGTTGACAAAATCACGTTGTGGTGATTCGTAGGTAAGAAAACGTTCTTGCTAGAACCCAATTGCAGCCACGTAAAAGATGCAACAACAATTAGAGGACGTCTAACTTGTTTTTGCAGCGATTGATCATGTGATGTGATATGGCCAGAAGTTGTGATGAATGATGAATTGTGATGTATGAGATCATGTTCTTTGTAATAGGATTCACGACTTGCATGTCGATGAGTATGACAACCGGCAGGAGCCATAGGAGTTGTCCTTATTTTTTGTATGACCTGCATGTCATTGAATAACATCATGTAAACTACTTTACTTTATTGCTAAACGTTAGTCATAGAAGTAGAAGTAGTCGTTGGCGTGACAACTTCATGAAGACACGATGATGGAGATCATGATGATGGAGATCATGGTGTCAAGCCGGTGACAAGATGATCATGGAGCCCCGAAGATGAAGATCAATGGAGCTATATGATATTGGCCATATCATGTCACAACTATATAATTGCATGTGATGTTTATTATGTTTATGCATCTTGTTTACTTAGGACGACGGTAGTAAATAAGATGATCCCTTACAAAAATTTCAAGAAGTGTTCTCCCCTAACTGTGCACCGTTGCTACAGTTCGTCGCTTCTAAGCACCACGTGATGATCGGGTGTGATGGATTCTTACGTTCACATACAACGGGTGTAAGACAGTTTTACACAGCGAAAACACTTAGGGTTAACTTGACGAGC
>NW_021168525.1:0-1004 GCF_002162155.2 Triticum dicoccoides
TAATAAAGTAAAGCATTACATCGCGATTGCATTGCATACAATAAAGCGACAACCATATGGCTCCTGCCAGTTGCCGATAACTCGGTTACAAAACATGATCATCTCATACAATAAAATTCAGCATCATGCTTTGACCATATCACATCACAACATGCCCTGCAAAAACAAGTTAGACGTCCTCTACTTTGTTGTTGCTTGTTTTACGTGGCTGCTACGGGCTTAAGTAAGAACCAATCTCACCTACGCATCAAAACCACAACGATAGTTTGTCAAATAGACTCCGTTTTAACCTTCGCAAGGACCGGGCGTAGCCATACTTGGTTCAACTAAAGTTGGAGAGACAGTCGCCCGCAAGCCATCTCTGTGCAAAGCACGTCGAGGGAACCGGTCTCGCGTAAGCGTACGCGTAAGGTTGGTCTGGGTCGTCTTGTCCAACAATACCGCCGAACCAAAATATGACATGATGGTAGGCAGTATGACTTGTATCGTCCACAACTCACTTGTGTTCTACTCGTGCATATAACATCAACATCAATAACCTAGGCTCGGATGCCACTGTTGGGTTTCGTAGTAATTTCAAAAAATTTCCTACGTACACGCAAGATCATGTGATGCATAGCAACGAGGGGAGAGTATTGTCTACGTACCCAACGCAGACCGACTGCGGAAGCGATGACACGACGTAGAGGAAGTAGTCGTACGTCTTCTCGATCCAACCGATCAAGCACCGAAACTACGGCACCTCCGAGTTCGAGCACACGTTCAGCTCGATGACGATCCCCGGACTCTGATCCAGCAAAGTGTCGGGGAAGAGTTTCGTCAGCACGACGGCGTGGTGACGATCTTGATGAATTACAGCAGCAGGGCTTCGCCTAAACTCCGCTACAGTATTATCGAGGAATATGGTGGCAGGGGGCACCGCACACGGCTAAGGAATCGATCACGTGGATCAACTTGTGTCAACTTGTGTGTTTAGAGGTGCCCCTGCCTCCGTATATAAAGGA
>NW_021168526.1:0-1871 GCF_002162155.2 Triticum dicoccoides
AAGTACATTTTCACCCAACCAGATCTGAATCTCAGGCAAAGACGTTGGGTTGAATTGATCACAGATTTCGATTTAGGAATAACCTACACCCCAGGGAAAGCCAACGTCATGGCTGATGCGCTAAGTCGTAAATCTTATTGTAACAATCTGATGTTACAACAAAGTCAACCGCTTCTCCATGAGGAATTTCGGAAACTTAATCTTCACATTGTACCTCAAGGTTTTCTCTCCACCTTGGTGGCAAAACCTACCCTTACGGATCAGATTATCAAAGCACAGAAGGTAGATCCGGGAATCTCCCGCATCAAGAGAAACATTCAGAAAGGAATTGCGAATTGCTTCTCTATTAATGATCAAGGGGTCGTATACTTCGGGAATCGACTAGTGGTTCCCAAAGTGCGAAACCTGAGGCGTTTGATCCTTAAGGAAGCTCATGAATCTCCTCTCACCATTCATCCCGGTAGTACTAAGATGTATCAGGACCTACGCCAGAGGTTTTGGTGGACTAGGATGAAGAGAGAAATTGCTCAATATATTGCAAATTGCGACGTCTGTCGTCGTGTAAAAGCAGAGCACCAACGGCCTGCTGGCACCCTTCAACCCTTAGCTATTCCTGAATAGAAATGGGATAAAATTGGTATGGATTTCATTACCGGTTTTCCCAGGACCAAGAGAGGGAATAATGCTATTTTCGTCGTGGTCGATCGTCTTTCCAAAGTAGCCCATTTCCTACCTGTTCGTGAGAGTATAACCGCTAGTCAGCTGGCAGACTTATACATCTCCCGAATAGTGTCCCTTCATGGTGTTCCTTTGGAAATTAACTCGGATCGAGGAAGTCTTTTCACCTCTCGATTTTGGGAAAGTTTCCAAAATGCTATGGGAACTCGTCTCTCCTTTAGCACCGCCTTCCACCCTCAGTCGAGTGGTCAAGTGGAACGCGTCAACCAAATTCTAGAAGACATGCTTCGAGCCTCTGTTATCTCATTCGGAATGGACTGGGAGAAGTGCCTTCCATTTGCCGAATTCGCTTACAACAACAGCTATCAATCTAGCTTGGGTGAAGCCCCTTTTGAAGTTCTCTATGGACGACGGTGTCGAACACCCCTTAACTGGTCAGAGACCGAGGAAAGACAATTCTTTGGCCCGGACATGATTCAGGAAGCAGAAGAACAAGTTCGCATCGTTCGTGAAAAGTTGAAAACAGCCCAATCTCGTCAAAAGAGTCAATATGACCGAAAACATAAGGCTATGACTTTCGAGGTTGACGAGAAGGCATATCTTCGGGTCACCCCTCTGAAGGGAACCCATCGTTTCGGTATCAAAGGCAAATTGGCTCCTCGTTACATTGGACCTTTTCGCATTCTCGCCAAACGAGGAGAAGTTGCCTACCAGTTGGAACTACCTCCGCATCTCTCCGGAGTCCACGATGTCTTCCACGTTTCTCAACTCAGGCGTTGCTTCTCGGATCCTATCCGTGGAGTGGACCACGAAACGCTTGATCTCCAAGATAATCTTACATATCGAGAGTACCCCATTCGTATCCTCGATCAGGCCGAACGTACCACCCGACGTCATAATATCAAGTTTCTCAAAGTACAATGGTCGCACCATTCTGAGGATGAAGCAACTTGGGAAAGGGAGGATCGTCTTCGACTTGAGTACCCCGCCTTCTTCCCGGAGGAACCCAAATCTCGGGACGAGATTCTTTTGAGTGGGGGTGAGTTGTCACACCCTAGCTAGTCATGCATTAGAGTGTTGCATCATGTTTACTCTTTCATCAGAAACTTGAAATGGGGATCTGTGAAACCCTCAGAATCATTTTGAAAATGACCCAAATAAAAATTTCTCCAAAAGGGTCCAAGAAAATGCTC
>NW_021168527.1:0-687 GCF_002162155.2 Triticum dicoccoides
GACTGCCCGGACCCAAAAACTGGAAACGGGTCAAAAAAAACTTCCTATAATGGCACCTGTCTCAAAACACTCAGAAACACCTAAAAATAGGATAGCCAGAAATTTTTTCGAAAAATGCGTTTTCAATTTTTTTTTTCCGAAACCTACTCCGGCAAGGAAACACGAATCCGAATCTAGATGGATCTCGAAAACAACCCTAATAAGCAAGGAACTCGGATTGGTGGGGGATATATGGTGGTGGTATATGGCAGCGGTGGTGGTAGCGGCGGTAGTATATGGATATGGATCGGTGGTGGTATATGGACACGGATTGGTGGTGGTATATGAATACGGATTCGGAGCGGTGGTGGTAGATGGCAGGGGCGATGATGATGGTGCGGCGGCGGCGTGACAACTTATGACCAGAACTCGAAACTCTAAAAGACTAGACTCTAAGACCAGCAACTAGACACGACGATGCAACCGCAAATTCAACAAAGCAAAACCCTAAAAAGATTATGCAAAGGCTCAGATTGGTTCGGATATGATGAACTAACCCTAAATTTTTTTTTGTGGCTTTTTCGTGGACTGTAGGTATGAAGAACAGACTCGATCTAAACTACGAAAAACTGTAAAATCTCACCGAGCAACCTGGAAATCTGATACCACTTGATAGAGGCAAAGGTGTCCCGTCTTTCGATGAGATGA
>NW_021168528.1:0-1311 GCF_002162155.2 Triticum dicoccoides
ACGCAGTCGACCAAGCGCCCTAGGACCACTTCTCCAGCGCCGACTGAAAAGGCGCCGAAGCAGCTTAGGGGGGCTCCGCCAAAGCCGACCAAGCTCCTGCCGAAGATGAAGGTGTCCATCCCCACCATATCAGGGTAATTGTGCTGCTCATATTTTCTTATTCTGTGCGAACTTTATCTCTGGTCGACACTGAAGTTAGTCGACCGATCCTTTGGAGTTGCAGTGCTGCTACTTCTGAGACCTCGGCCCGGGCTGACGACCACGAGATGGAGGATGCAGCAACTTCGAACCCAGGTACTGTATTCTTAACATCGTTCTTAGTCGACTGACTCGCGATCTCTGATCCTGATTCTTCTCCGCAGCTCCACCCAATACTGTTATCAATCTCCCTGATGACGACGAGGATGAAGAAACACTGGCACGCAGGAGGAGTCGGAAAGCGTCCGCCAGTAAAGTGCCTCAGGATGTGACAGCGCCTGAGATTCTGACTGTGGAAGAAGAGAACATCACTCGACACACGGTGTCCTTCGCAAATCCACTGACGAGTGCTCAGCAGCCCTCCCTCTTCACGACGCACCACGTCCCAGAGGACCAAGCTGGCGCAGCGAAGGAGGCAATACGCCAGGCGGGACTCATGATGGAGCAGCTGAAGACTATCCGGGACGCGAGCCAGGCAGCTTATGACGCCAGCTCTGCCCTCCAAATCAATGTCCAGGTCAGTCGACCGCTGTTTGTTCTGTTGGATATGCTACCAAAAACTTTTCTTTTCCGGAATTTATAGTAATCACCCACTGGGTGTGTCGAATAAACTCCGTGTTAGCGGGGGCACGCTGAGTGCACCCGCTGGGTGTAGTCCCCAAGGCTAAGGTCAACTGCTGGTAGTCGGCCTTAGGCTTTATGATGTCAATCTTTCTGTCAGTCGACTGGTCGACTGGATTTCACAAACCGGTGGGGGCACGCTGAGTGCACCCACTGGGTGTAGTCCCCAAGGCTAAGGTCGACTGCTGGCAGTCGGCCTTAGGCTTTATAATGTCAATCTTTCTGTCAGTCGACTGGTCGACTGGATTTCACAAACCGGTGGGGGCACGCTGAGTGCACCCACTGGGTGTAGTCCCCAAGGCTAAGGTCGACTGCCGGCAGTCGGCCTTAGGATTTATGATGTCAATCTTTCTGCCAGTCGACTGGTCGACTGGATTTCACAAACCGGTGGGGGCACGCTGAGTGCACCCACTGGGTGTAGTCCCCGAGGCTGTGGTCGACTGCTTGCAGTTGATCACAGTCTTAGAGAATGCATCTCGCATACCTTTTTTT
>NW_021168529.1:0-1245 GCF_002162155.2 Triticum dicoccoides
GCCAGGGGCTGGTGTATGAAGTCCCTCCTCTCCCCCACTATATATAGGGGTGCCAGGGGGGCGCCGGCCCTAGTAGATGAGATCTACTAGGGGGGCGGCGGCCTAGGGGAGGTTTCCCTCCCCCCAAGGCACCTAGGGGTGCCTTCCACCACTAGGACTCCTCCTAGGGGGAAACCCTAGGCGCATGGGCCTATAGGGGCTGGTGCCCTTGGCCCATGATGGCCAAGGTGCACCCCCTACAGCCCATGTGGCCCCCCGGGACAGGTGGCCCCACCCGGTGGACCCCCGGGACCCTTCCGGTGGTCCCGGTACAATACCGATAACCCCGAAACTTGTCCCGATGCCCGAAATAGCACTTCCTATATATAATTCTTTACCTCCGGACCATTCCGGAACTCCTTGTGACGTCCGGGATCTCATCCGGGACTCCGAACAACATTCGGGTTTCTGCATATCCATATCTTCATAACCCTAGCGTCACCGAACCTTAAGTGTGTAGACCCTACGGGTTCGGGAGACATGCAGACATGACCGAGACGCTCTCAGTCAATAACCATCAGCGGGACCTGGATACCCATGATGGCTCCCACATGCTCCTCGATGTTGTCATCGGATGAACCACTATGTCGAGGATTCGATCAAACCCTGTATGCAATTCCCTTTGTCAATCGGTAAGTTACTTGCCCGAGACTCGATCGTCGGTATCCCAATACCTTGTTCAGTCTCGTTACCGGCAAGTCACTTTACTCGTACCGTAATGCATGATCCCGTGTCCAACACCTTGGTCACATTGAGCTCAATATGATGATGCATTACCGAGTGGGCCCAGAGATACCTCTCCGTCATACGGAGTGACAAATCCCAGTCTCGATCCGTGTCAACCCAATAGCTACTTTCGAAGATACCTGTAATGCACCTTTATAGTCACCCAGTTACGTTGTGACGTTTGATACACCCAAGGCACTCTTACGGTATCCGGGAGTTACACGATCTCATGGTCGAAGGAAGAGATACTTGACACTTGCAAAGCTCTAGCAAAACGAACTACACGATCTTTTATGCTATGCTTAGGATTGGGTCTTGTCCATCACATCATTCTCCTAATGATGTGATCCCGTTATCAACGACATCCAATGTCCATAGTCAGGAAACCATGACTATCTGTTGATCACAACGAGCTGGTCAACTAGAGGCTTACCAGGGACATAGTGTGGTCTAAGTATTCACACGTGTATTACGATTTCC
>NW_021168530.1:0-713 GCF_002162155.2 Triticum dicoccoides
AATTTGGAATAGATCATCATGCATATTTTATTTTCTTGCATTTTGGTCGATCCTAGAAATTTCACGCAACTCAAGGACCCTTGGAGAGAGTTGGAGATTTCGTTATTTTCATATTTGAGAGTTTTCTCGAATTGAAAAGAGGATCATTTGATTTATTTATTTCATCTTCAATTATTTTCCGTTATCAAAAATATAAGAGAGGGAATAATATGACTTTCCCAAATTTAGGAAAATGAAGATTTAATAAATAGATCAAATTTTGTTTGCCGGAGTTTTATTCGCATTTTATTCGGATAGGGAAAATTGTGCGTTTTCAAAATTTGCTTTTTAGGTCCGGAGAAAAGTTCATTTTGTTCGGCTCATTTTTAGGAGTCGGGGAAAATTTACTTTATTAATTTTGGAGTTCGTTTAGATTTTCTTTTATTTATTTTTCTGCGCGCGAGACCGTTTAAAAAAAAAATCCGCAGCGCCTTGGGCCAAAGGCCCAAGCCACTAGCCGCCGGCCGGCCAAGAGGCCATAGCGCGCGTGCACCAGGGAGCCGCCATCCTTTGTGGATTCCTAGTAGGATTCATCTACTTTCGTTTTTTTTCTAGATCTTTTCCCTCTTTTGTTTCCTAATCCTAGTCTATTTCTTGTCCCCTACCCCAAGCAAAACCCTCCCCTCCCCAATATAAATACCCAAGCACCCCCCCTCTAAACACATCAAACCAAC
>NW_021168531.1:0-1188 GCF_002162155.2 Triticum dicoccoides
CAAGACTTACATCAGATCCTACATACATGCATAGTATCAAGAAGGGTTGGTGGAGTTATTGCAGCAAGCCAGCTTTGACTCTTGGCTAGGCTATCCTACGATAATCCAACTTGAAATGGTTTTGCGCACACGAGTCCACTACTCACCACTTCAATACACTACCGAGGATCCACCTCCGTCTTCCTACGGAAGAGCCATCCTCGGCACTCACACTTATCTTGAGGCTTTTAACAGTTTCCATTTACTTGTCTATGAACTGTATAGGCAACCAAGTAGTCCTTTACCGCGGACGCGGCTATTCGAATAGATTATGATAACCCTGCAGGGGTGTACTTCTTCATACATGTTTCCACCACTTAGCGTCTGCACACGACATGTGCTCGGCAGACTTCAAGCGAAAGCCGACGTGGGTGTAGACCACGACCTACCTAAACACTTAAGCCTCTAGTCCAGGTTTATCGCCTATTCAGGTTCCATCCGCAGGGAGCCCGGCCGGGGTTTCCCATACGGCCCCGAACGATGTGAACAGGGTTCCCGAGATACCTAACGGGTATTCGGTACACCGTGCCACGTACCTACCGCATCACAGCCCACCCCTACGGTCAGCGCTGTCCACGGCCTCCAGTAGGCTACAAACACCAGAAACTACTTGCAACTCCTGGACAGAGAGCTAGGGTGAATAAGAAGTCGAGCGGGGTCATATTTCAGGGCCCAATGCATGGTATTAGCTGTATCTTAAATCACGCATACAGATCTCAGTGCTTAAGGTCGGCTTCAATGAAACAACCCACCATGTACTCCTACATGGCCTCTCATCGATACCTTTACCAAATCGTGTTCACCACACCACTCTCATTACCGAGATAAACATTTCACTCTAGCCCATCACCCAGATGAACCAGACCTGACACGACTCTAAGCATAGCAGGCATAGCAAGGTAGGAACAACACATACATATGGCTCAAACAACTCCTACACATGCTAGTGGGTTTCATCTAGTTACTGTGGCAATGACAGGTCATGCAGAGGAAATGGGTTCAACTACCGTAGCACACAGCAGTTTGAAATGCGTTGTCTTAATGCAGTAAAAGAGAGCAGGAGCGAGAACATGGGATTGTATCGATATGATCAAATGGTTGGTTGCTTGCCTGATGGTTCGATGCACTGATACGGTTCTTCGTTAGGGT
>NW_021168532.1:0-1270 GCF_002162155.2 Triticum dicoccoides
AAAGAAAGGGGAAGACTTACCTGTGCGGCCCAGCCAGCTGGCCGGCCCAGCCAGCAACCGACCCAGCCCAGCACTGTAGCTCCCCGTCGTCTTCCTCCCCTCGCCCCGAAGCTGCTGCGTGCTCGCGCGCGCGCGGCCGCGCGGCCACCTCCTGCTTGCCGACGCCCTCCTGGCCGCGTGGACGACGCCCGCAGCCCGTCCCGATCCCCCCTGCTCTCTCTCACTCTCCCCGGCTCTCTCCTTCCTCTCCCTCACTCTCTCTCTCTCACGGCCGAAGCTCACCGTCGCCGCCGTTCGCCTTAGCCACCGTCTCCGACCACCCCTCGCTTCCCCGACCAGCTCAGAAGCTCCGCCTCGACTCCTTCTTCCTCCCCACCGCTCCACGGGTCCCCGGAAGCCCTGCATCGCCGCCACGTCACCGTTCCCCTCTTCGGACTCCGACCACCGTCGCCGTCAAATTCGTCGTCTCCGACGCGTCCCCGAGCCCGCTTCGACGCCCACTGCAACCGCGGTGAGCTACGCCACCGTTTCCCCCTTCTCCCCTGCTCTCTCCTGACCCCTAGGCCCTAGCCCCACCGCGGCCGAAAGCTTCACGCCGCCGGCGATGTCGCCGTCGTGGCCACGATCGCCGTAGCGCCCAACCGAGCACGCCATCGTGCTCCACATCTCACTAGGAGCACGTAGCACGCTCCAACACCCCCCCTAACACTCTGCAACACCGTTCCCGTGCACGACCGAACCCCGGCCGCCGCAGCCGAGCTCGCCGCCGTCGACTCCGGCCACCCCGACCCCAACGGACTCCGCCAAGAGCCTCGGGTCGTCCTCAACTTCACTCCGGTGGCCTCCGCGGTTCATTTGGTGGCCGAAACGACCAAAACCACTATCGCCGCCGCACTGATGGTCGCCGCCGGCCAGAACTCCGGCGAGCTGACATGGCCTAGTTAATTAGCCACTAAACCACCACCTACTGACGCTGACAAGTGGGCCCCAGGGCTTAGTCAAAGCTAACCAGCCCGGGTCAACACGGGATTAGCCCCTGTGTCACTGACGTGTGGACCCCACACGTCAGGTTTGACCCGAGCCAGCCCTGTTGACCTGCTGATGTCACTGTGACGTCAGGCTGACGCAGTAAATGATATTTCTGGATTTAAATTAAATCAGGAAATTCCAGAATATTAATTAAACTTCAAAAATTCATAACTTTTATTCTGTAACTCCAAATTGGACAAATTATATATGAAAAATGATCAGAAAAATCCAATCTATCCAT
>NW_021168533.1:0-1109 GCF_002162155.2 Triticum dicoccoides
TAGTTCATCATATCCGAACCAATCTGAGCCTTTGCATAATCTTTTTAGGGTTTTGCTTTGTTGAATTTGCGGTTGCATCGTCGTGTCTAGTTGCTGGTCTTAGAGTCTAGTCTTTTAGAGTTTCGAGTTCTGGTCATAAGTTGTCACGCCGCCGCCGCACCATCATCATCACCCCTGCCATCTACCACCACCGCTTATCCGCCACCGCTTCGAATCCGTATCCATATACCACCACAGCTGTCATATACCACCACCGCTGCCATCTACCACCATATATCCACCACCAATCAGAGTTCTTGTCATATTAGGTTTGTTTTCGAGATCCATCTAGATTCCGATTCGTGTTTCCTTGCCGGAGTAGGTTTCGGAAAAAAAAAAGAGTCGGGTAGCCACGCTCCGTTTAGGCCCAAAATTTTTCGAAAACGCATTTTTCGAAAAAAAAATTTGGCTATTCTATTTTTAGGTGTTTCTGAGTGTTTTGAGACAGGTGCCATTATAGGAAGTTTTTTTTGACCCGTTTCCAGTTTTTGGGTCCGGGCAGTCAAAAAAAAATTGGTCAAAAAAAATTTCGTGCCCATCCTGTCAGTTTGAGCTAAGAAGAGTTTTGAGACACTCGCCATTATAGTGATTTTTCGCACAAAAAAAAAAGCAGCGCAAAAAAAAAGAGCGCAAAAAAAAAAGAGCGAAAAAAAAAATTCCAGAGTGTGCTTTTCCCTTGTTTACGTGCCGCGCCGTGATTTTGTTAGTGTTCTACGCTCGCGTCTCTAGCACAGTCTAGCCTAGGACCAGCACAGTACCGTCGTTGAGCGTTTATTCAACTTTGCATCTCTGAATTGATTATTGCTGACCCTTTTTGCTACCATATTATAAGCCTTCCCAGCTCCACATACATCTACGTCGTGCGTTTGACTCTCCCTGGTAATCGCTCTATCCAAGCTTTGAGAGTTTTTGACTACAACGGTTGCCGATCACCGCCTGCTGCTGGGTAAGAACTGGTAAGAATTTGAGATTTGCTTGACGGATTTGTGACACCCACCACCACCACTTGTTCGTAGTCTGTAGGATCATATTCTTGTGTGTTTCTATTGCTGCTAACCATGCCAGGATCA
>NW_021168534.1:0-1004 GCF_002162155.2 Triticum dicoccoides
AAAAAACTAAAAAAGTGTTTTGAAATTTGAAAACTAATGGCACTAACAGAAAGTTTATAATTTTTCTAAAACTAAAAGCAAAAAGAATTAAAAAAATAAAGCAAAAAACAAAAGGAAATAAATAATGCAGAAAACAAAACAAAAAAACTGGAAAAAATAGGGCTCACCCCTATAATATTTGTTATGACTAACTGAAATTACCAAATTGAGTATAATGATAAAACACAGTAATATTAAATAGCAGGAAAAAGATTGACTCAAAAATCAATTTTTATAGTAAAGTTATTCATAAACTAGTGATTCACACAAATTTTAAAAAATCAAATTTAAACTATTTAAATTTTAAAACTAATGGCACTAACAGAAAGTTTATAATTTTTGTGACCTAAAATAAAAAAGAAAATACTACAAAACTATAAGTATTTAGTTCTAAGTAGAAACAAAAAAACAAAAAAACAAAAAAAGTGCCACCTACTGGGCCCCCACGGCCTGAATACGACTAGAAACCCTACCATGGGCCAGGATTCAGGCCCGCGGGAGGCCCAGTAGGCCCACAGGCACAGATTGCAGTGTTAGGCCCGAAAGCCTGCTTTAGAGAGGAGCTCGAGAGGGAAGGCGCACCGCACCTTATAAACAGGTGCGCCTCCCTCTCAACTAGCGAGGTGGGACTAAATATTTGGGTTCGGGCAGCACGGGCCTTTGGTCCCGGTTGGTGGCACCAACCGGGGCTAAAGGGCGGCATTAGTCCCGGTTGGTGCTATGACCCGGGACTAATGCCCCCCTTTAGTCCCGGTTGGTGCCACCAACCGGGAACAAAGGCTGCCGCTTCCCGCCCTTTGGGCTGCTGAAAAGAGGCCTTTGGTCCCGGTTGGTGGCACCAACTGGGACTAAAGGGGGGCATTAGTCCCGGTTGGTTTCACGAACCAGGACCAATGCTCTTGTTATATATACAACACTTGTCAAAAATTTCATTCAGTTCCTCATTCTCCCCGCCACCGACGCCG
>NW_021168535.1:0-1417 GCF_002162155.2 Triticum dicoccoides
CGGCGTCGGTGGCGGGGAGAATGAGGAACTGAATGAAATTTTTGACAAGTGTTGTATATATAACAAGAGCATTGGTCCTGGTTCGTGAAACCAACCGGGACTAATGCCCCCCTTTAGTCCCAGTTGGTGCCACCAACCGGGACCAAAGGCCTCTTTTCAGCAGCCCAAAGGGCGGGAAGCGGCAGCCTTTGTTCCCGGTTGGTGGCACCAACCGGGACTAAAGGGGGGCATTAGTCCCGGGTCATAGCACCAACCGGGACTAATGCCGCCCTTTAGCCCCGGTTGGTGCCACCAACCGGGACCAAAGGCCCGTGCTGCCCGAACCCAAATATTGAGTCCCACCTCGCTAGTTGAGAGGGAGGCGCACCTGTTTATAAGGTGCGGTGCGCCTTCCCTCTCGAGCTCCTCTCTAAAGCAGGCTTTCGGGCCTAACACTGCAATCTGTGCCTGTGGGCCTACTGGGCCTCCCGCGGGCCTGAATCCTAGCCCATGGTAGGGTTTCTAGTCGTATTCAGGCCGTGGGGGCCCAGTAGGTGGCACTTTTTTGTTTTTTTGTTTTTTTGTTTCTACTTAGAACTAAATACTTATAGTTTTGTAGTATTTTCTTTTTTATTTTAGGTCACAAAAATTATAAACTTTCTGTTAGTGCCATTAGTTTTAAAATTTAAATAGTTTAAATTTGATTTTTTAAAATTTGTGTGAATCACTAGTTTATGAATAACTTTACTATAAAAATTGATTTTTGAGTCAATCTTTTTCCTGCTATTTAATATTACTGTGTTTTATCATTATACTCAATTTGGTAATTTCAGTTAGTCATAACAAATATTATAGGGGTGAGCCCTATTTTTTCCAGTTTTTTTGTTTTGTTTTCTGCATTATTTATTTCCTTTTGTTTTTTGCTTTATTTTTTTAATTCTTTTTGCTTTTAGTTTTAGAAAAATTATAAACTTTCTGTTAGTGCCATTAGTTTTCAAATTTCAAAACACTTTTTTAGTTTTTTGTTTTCTTTGTCGCTTTATTTATTTTATTTTGTTTCTACTTACAATAAAATACTTATTGTTGCTATTTTTATTTTTTTCCAGTTTTTTTGTTTTGTTTTCTGTATTATTTGTTTTCTTTTGGTCAGCAAAATTATAAACTTTCTGTTAGTGCCATTAGTTTTAGAAAACATATAAACTTTTTGTTAGTGCCATTAGTTTTCAAATTTGAATAGTTTAAATTTGAACATAGATGCACCTATAGAGAAAATTCGACCTAAATTCATAGTTTTCAAATGAACTTTGAAAAAGTTGTCCTAGCATACTCGTCTGTTACAAATTTGGCATGGTATCATCATAATAGTTGCGGGAGAAAGTCTTCACTTTTTCTTCGCTTGTGTCATTGCTTATTGCGCCATAACCATGGATAATCTTCA
>NW_021168536.1:0-1145 GCF_002162155.2 Triticum dicoccoides
TCTCTCCTTTAGCACCGCTTTCCACCCTCAGTCGAGTGGTCAAGTGGAACGCGTCAACCAAATTCTAGAAGACATGCTCCGAGCCTCTGTTATCTCGTTCGGAATGGACTGGGAGAAGTGCCTTCCATTTGCCGAATTCGCTTACAACAACAGCTATCAATCTAGCTTGGGTAAAGCCCCTTTTGAAGTTCTCTATGGACGACGATGTCGAACACCCCTTAACTGGTCAGAGACCGGGGAAAGACAATTCTTTGGCCCGGATATGATTCAGGAAGCAGAAGAACAAGTTCGTATCGTTCGTGAAAAGTTGAAAACAGCCCAATCCCGTCAAAAGAGTCAATATGACCGAAAACATAAGGCTATGACTTTCGAGGTTGACGAGAAGGCTTATCTTCGGGTCACCCCTCTGAAGGGAACCCATCGTTTCGGTATCAAAGGCAAATTGGCTCCTCGTTACAGTGGACCTTTTCGCATTCTTGCCAAACGAGGAGAAGTTGCCTACCAGTTGGAACTACCTCCGCACCTCTCCAGAGTTCACGATGTCTTCCACGTTTCTCAACTCAGGCGTTGCTTCTCGGATCCTATCCGTGAAGTGGACCACGAAACGCTTGATCTCCAAGATGATCTTACATATCGAGAGTACCCCATTCGTATCCTCGATCAAGCCGAACGTACCACGCAACGTCATAATATCAAGTTTCTCAAGGTTCAATGGTCGCACCATTCCGAGGATGAAGCAACTTGGGAAAGGGAGGATCGTCTTCGACTCGAGTATCCCGCCTTCTTCCCGGAGGAACCCAAATCTCGGGACGAGATTCTTTTGAGTGGGGGTGAGTTGTCACACCCTAGCTAGTCATGCATTAGAGTGTTGCATCATGTTTACTCTTCATCAGAAACTTGAAATGGGGATCTGTGAAACCCTCAGAACCATTTTGAAAATGACCCAAATAAAAATTTCTCCAAAAGGGTCCAAGAAAATGCTCATGTTGCTCTCTGAAAATATTGGACAGAGATAAAAATCAAACCAATATTTTTAGTGGCTCATGGACATTTATTTTGGGCATTTGGAATAAATGCATAAATATTTGCATTGGAAATATATTAATTATATATATTAATATATGCCCAAATATTATGCCAATTAT
>NW_021168537.1:0-1483 GCF_002162155.2 Triticum dicoccoides
TGGTCTTGGGACACAATCTTGCCATCCACCCTTTTGCCTCGGCACATGTGAGTTGGCACACAACTCACTACGTGCCAAGCGGGACCTCCTTTCCATGGTCTTGCACGCACAATCCACGGACATATTTCATCTTCACATGCACATGCAACCGTGTAGCGCACATTGACGTCCGAATGCACCACCTTGTGTGGACGATAATGCGTAACCGAGTAGTTGTCGAGCCACATCTTCAATTCCAAGAAGGTTTCGAACTTACACCCTTTACCAATCCGGTTCTTGTCGTCTCCCAAATCACGGTGAGAGCTTGGCCTAACCCCAAGAGATATAGATTTGCCACCATCCACAACGGCTTCATCCGCGAGACTAACATCCTTGAACAATGGTGTCTTGTGATCCCGACTGAATACCTTCTCGAAAGCTTCGGCCTCCTTCACCGTGAACCCCTCCTCATCAACTTGTTCATCAGGACCTTCGTCATCCGAATCCGATGCATATGCACGGGAAAAAGAGATGGAATGGTCCATTGTCTCTTGCAAATGATATTTGTCAAGATCACCCACATTGTTGTCATGGAGATCAACTTCATTGTCATCGTCTGCATACTCATCATTGTCCTCTTCCAAAGCTTCATCTTGGTTGTTTGTAAACGGGCTCAATGTTGGCCTCACTTCTTGGGTCAAAAGAGGTTCAACAATTTCATCTCGCTTCAAGGGTGGGGGGCTACTAGCAACCAAAGGGGAGGGTTTCCGGTTCAAGTCCAAATGCAAATTTGAATCAACCTTCTTCGTTGCAAATAACTCAAGAGCCTTGTCAAGTGAATCGGCCACCGTTTCCTTGTATGCAACCCAACGTTGCTCCGAGTTGATACGCATTGTCTTCCAATGGATGTGCATTCCAAAACCTACATTATGCCTTCCCTCCAACTCAACGATATCACTAGGGTCCATCCAATTCAAATCTTTCCTCACTTGTTGCAAGAGCTCCGCATAGCTAGGACTACTATCAAACAACATATCTAGCTCATCCGGATCCGGTTCAATATTGCCTTTCAAGAAGGCGTCTTTGTCCCCATGATGAACAAACACACATGTTCTTCCCATCCCTATAAGCATTCAAACAACACATCGTAACATTGCTTCCATGAGTACTAATTTAAGGATTAACACGGAATACAAACCCTAATATATATATATCAAACAACAACCCTAACCCTAACCCTAACCATAACCCTAACCCTAACCATAACCCTAACCCTAACCATAACCCTAACCCTAGCACCAACATAAGAACACCCATAAGAATAACCCTAACATACTAACAAAGCCTAATCATAGGAAATTGGCAAACAAAGATCTCATATCTCCATGCAAATCTCTAGATCCAAACAAAACTAGGGTTTCCCAAACTAGCATTACTTGGATCAAAACAAGGGATCGGAGAAGATTACCTTGAGGGAGGGTATGACTTCAAAATCCACGGACAA
>NW_021168538.1:0-1424 GCF_002162155.2 Triticum dicoccoides
GCTGACCATGGCGCCGCCGTGGCCAGGGCCACCCCAGCTGGCGCCCGAGTATGCTACCAAGTTCGCCGCCCTCCCAGGAGCCTGCAGCGCCCTCCCGTTTCCCCTCTAGTGCACCGCAGCGTCGAGCCCGAGCTCGCCCGAACTCCGGCGACCGCCAAAGTCGTCGCCGGCGACGTCTCCGGCCACCCCGAGCTCAACCATCACCACCAAGAGCTGCGGCTCGTTCCCAGGAGCTCGTAGATGCTCTCCGCCTCCCGTTTGGTGGCCGTAACGTGCAAATGCACTTTCTCCGCCGTCTCGGCCTCGCCGGCGTCAAGCCGCCGGCGGGTTAGGCCCCGCTGACCAGGGGTTTGACCCCCCCTGGGTCAATGACATGTGGGCCCGGCCCTGACTAATTCTAGTTTAGGATTAGTTTAAAGTTAATCAATTCTGTTAATTAATCGTGACACTGACAGCAGGGCCCCACCTGCCATTGCCACTAAACAGCCCTGGGTCACTGACCAGTGGACCCCACTGGTCAGGTTTGACCTGGAGGCGCCCTGTTGACCTGCTGACGTCAAGGTGATGTCATGCTGACGCATTAAATGATTTTCTGGATTAAAAATAAATCAGAAAATTCCAGAAAATTGTTTAAACTTCAATAAATCATAGAAAATTAACCGTAACTCCAAATGAAATAAATTATATATGAAAAATTATCAGAAAAATTCAAGGAATCCATCTGTACCATTTTCATGCATGTTAGAACAACTTATCACTGCTGTTTAGCACAAATCAATTAAAGGGCATTTAAATAATCACATATGGAGTTTGAATTTGAATCTTGGATTCAAACCAACTTCATTTAATCTGGTTTTAGTTGCATTAGCCCAAAACACATTAATTTTGCCATGTCATGATCATGCATCATATTGTGCATTGCATTGATTGTGTTCCTTTCTATGCTGCCGGTTTTTGTTCCCTCTCGATAGACGTGATACCGATGATGTGATCGTTGACACTGATGAAGACTCAAGGTTATCTTCAGAAGTGCCAGGCAAGCAAAACCCCCTTGTTCATTCCGATAAAATCCCACTCTCTCGCTCCTGCTCTCTTTTACTGCATTAGGACAACACCGATTCATCTGTTACTTGCTGCGGTAGCTGAACCCCTTTATCCTTTGCATGACCTGTCATTGCCACAGTAAATAGATGAAACCCACTAGCATGAGTAGGAGTTGTTTGAGCCCTGTTGTGCCTACTCATTCATGCTTGTTTGTCATGCCTGCTACTGCTTAGAGTTGAGTCAGGTCTGATTCATCGGGGATGAGTCAGAGGCGTGTGAACATGTCCTACTGTGTGTGAGCTAAGTGTGTGAACACGATTTGGTAAAGGTAGCGGTGAGAGGCCATGTAGGAGTACATGGTGGGTTGTCTCATTGCAGCC
>NW_021168539.1:0-1130 GCF_002162155.2 Triticum dicoccoides
ATCCTCTCCTCGTATCCCTGAGAGAGAGCGACCACCGGTTGTATCTGGCACTTGGAAGGGTGTGTTTTATTAAGTATCCGGTTCTAGTTGTCATAAGGTCAAGGTACAACTCCAAGTCGTCCTGTTACCGAAGATCACGGCTATTCGAATAGATTAACTTCCCTGCAGGGGTGCACCACATAACCCAACACGCTCGATCCCATTTGGCCGGACACACTTTCCTGGGTCATGCCCGGCCTCGGAAGATCAACACGTCGCAGCCCCACCTAGGCAAAACAGAGAGGCCAGCACGCCGGTCTAAACCTAAGCGCACAGGGGTCTGGGCCCATCGCCCATAGCACACCTGCACGTTGCGAGGGCGGCCGAAAGCAGACCTAGCCTAGTGGCGTTCCAGTCCAATTCGGCGCTCGCCGCTCCGTCGCTGACGTCTGAAGTGCTTCGGCTGATACCACGACGTCGGGATACCCATAACTACTCCCACGTAGATGGTTAGTGCGTATAGGCTCGTAGCCGACTCAGATCAAATACCAAGATCTCGTTAAGCGTGTTAAGTATCCGCGAACTCCGAACAGGGCCAGGCCCACCTGTCTCCTAGGTGGTCTCAACCTGCCCTGTCGCTCCGCCACAAAGTAACAGTCGAGGGCCGTCGGGAACCCAGGCCCACCTCTACCGGGATGGAGCCACCTGTCCTTTCAGCCCCCTCGTCAGAATCACTTGCGGGTACTCAATGAGCTGACCCGACTTTAGTCACCATCTGTATAGTATGTATGTATGTATAGTATATACCCGTGATCACCTCCCAAGTGATCACGGCCCGCTAGTATAGCAAGGCAGACTGACAAGAATGTAGGGCCAATGATGATAAACTAGCATCCTATACTAAGCATTTAGGATTGCAGGTAAGGTATCAACAGATGTAGCGACAATGTCAGGCTATGCATCAGAATAGGATTAACGAAAGCAGTAACATGCTACACTACTCTAATGCAAGCAGTATAGAGGAGAATAGGCGATATCTGGTGATCAAGGGGGGGGCTTGCCTGGTTGCTCTGGCAAGAGAGAGGAGTCGTCAACTCCGTAGTCGAACTGGTCAACAGCAGCGTCGGTCTCGTAGTCTACCGGAGAGAAGA
>NW_021168540.1:0-1717 GCF_002162155.2 Triticum dicoccoides
GGGATAGCGGCGGCGGGCTTGAAGACTCCAGAACTCGGCCCAAGAGTCGCGCCAGTCGGCCTGGGGACTTCGTTAACCCAGCAAGTGGTTGTTGACTCCAACCCGCCGCCTCCCAGCCCAGCCGCCCTCGTCCAAGTCGCAGTTCTGGCAGTCGAAGAAATAGCAGCACCCTCATGGGCCTAGCCCATCCTCAAATTTCTAGTGAGCAAAGAGCTGCCAACTGATGAGACCTTAGCTCGGCAAGTACAACGTCGAGCGGCAACCTACACCATAGTCAACAGAGAGATGGTCAGGCGCAGCGTCACTGGTGTCTACCAGCACTGCGTAGAGCCAGAGCAAGGCCAAGCAATTCTCAAAGACATCCACCAAGGCGAGTGCGGCCACCATGCGGCTTCAAGAGCGCTCGTCGCCAAAGCTTTCCGACAAAGATTCTTTTGGCCAACGGCCTTAGAAGAGGCCAAGGAATTGGTCCAAAAATGCAAAGGGTGCCAGAAGTTCCGCTCCAAGCCGCATCAGCCGGCTTCTGCACTCAAGACCATCCCCATTGCCTGGCCTTTCGCAGTTTGGGGTCTAGACATGGTGGGACCATTCAAGACGGCACGAGGTGGGTTAACTCACTTACTTGTCGCAGTGGACAAGTTCACCAAGTGGATAGAAGCAAAGCCGATCAAGAAACTGAACGGTCCGACTGCCATGACCTTCATCTCCGATATCACAATTCGGTATGGCATACCACACAGCATCATCACCGACAATGGCACAAATTTTTCCAAAGGCGCTTTGGCCCGTTTTTGCGCAACACAGGGCATCCGACTGGACCTAGCGTCCGTCGCCCATCCACAGTCAAACGGCCAGGTGGAGCGAGCAAATGGCCTCATCCTGTCCGGCATCAAGCCCTGACTGGTCGAGCCTCTGGAGAGTTCGGCTGGTTGCTGGCTCGATGAGTTGCCAGCCGTCCTCTGGAGCCTGCGCACGACTCCAAACAAGTCAGCCGGCTTTACGCCTTTCTTCCTCGTCTACGGTGCTGAAGCCGTCATCCCAACGGACATAGAGTTCGACTCCCCGCGAGTCACCATTTACACCGAGGAGGAAGCAGAAGAAGCATGTCAAGATGGCGTCGATCTGCTGGAAGAGGGCCGGCTATTGGCACTCAGCCGGTCCAGCATCTACCAGCAGAACTTGCGCCGATACTACAACAGGAAGGTCAAGCCGAGATCTTTCCAAGAGGGCGACCTTGTGCTCCGACTGATCGAGCGAACAGCCGGCCAGCACAAGCTGTCGGCGCCTTGGGAAGGCCCTTTCATCATCAGCAAAGTACTGGGCAACGACTCTACTACCTGATTGACGCTCAGAAGCCCCGAGCACACAAGAGGGACGACTCCGGCAAAGAGACAGACCAGCCATGGAATGCAAATCTCCTCCGAAGATTTTATAGTTAATGCAGTATGTACCATGCTACCTTTTGTATTAAAGTACCAAGGCTTCGGCCCCCCGAGACGAGCTCGGGGACTGCCCTCTTTTGCTATATGATAAAAATTATGCCTACGAGTATATTACTCTTTGTTATGCCGCTTGGCGCCGGGCTAGACAGGTCGGCCCGGGGACTTGCCGCCTTGCACTATGAAATGCTTCCTGCAGCCGGACAAGTAGTGTGTGGCGCCTAAGCCATCTCCTGTCAGAAGCCATAGCTTGCAGAGTGACTGTACAGTGGGCAGGA
>NW_021168541.1:0-1700 GCF_002162155.2 Triticum dicoccoides
TGATGATTCTGTTTCCAATGACTTATTGCATGTTTGCTTATTTAAGCATGTTGTAGCATGTAAATTTGATGCAAGTAAGGTTTATTCATCGAAGTTAGGATGGTTTAATGATGAACATTGCCAATCTTTTGAAGTGAATAAGAGCTTCACTTATATGTGCAAACTGAGTTGCAATATTTTCATGCCTTCTACTTCTTGTGATAATTTTTTGGCTTTAGTTTTTATGAACTATGAAAGTTACTCATGTATACATGTGTCATACGTGCAAAAATCAAGGGAAGTTAAACTGGATGACACACACATATACAACATGCACACCTTGTCTCTTTTGTTAGCCACATTTCAGATTAAGCAACGCCGAGGACGGCTTTGTTTTCAAAAAGGGGAGGATGATGAGGACATGACTACCTTGGATACGACCAAAAATATTGCATACATGCATATTTGTCAGGTGATTTCTAATGCAAACTATTCAATAATCTATTTATGTTATCCAGAACAAAAGTACTTCACACACTTTGGTGTTTTGTCTAATTGCAGGTGTATGGGACATTTGTACAATCCACATATGAAGATAAGGGAAAAGGAGAAGTTTAGGTTGTGTTCAAAAAGTCCTCTCACGTCACTTTTGGGTCAAGAGAAGATAGAGTCCAAGTCTCTCACGTTCTGGATTCAGATTCGGACTGCACAGACATACCTGACTCAAAACGCCAACAACTTTTTCATACGGACTCCGAATTGGGTGATTCTTTTTTTGTTGGAAACTAGATTTCGTTCTCTTTCCAACCCAATTGGATTCACCTTCAAATTCGTCCGGAGCGTTGAGTTACGGACGAAACAATCTGACATTGCAGCAGAATTCGAGTCAAACTACAAGCCCAAAGGTGTTGCATCACCTCCACTTGGGCCCATGAGCCTTCTACGACCTAGGGTTAGTTTTAGGCTGCCTTGGGACGTCCTCACACCTCCTTGGCCGCCACCCCTTGCTTCTATATAAGTAGATCCATCTAGTAGCTTTTTCCTGGGGATTTGTTTAGTTAAAAGTTAGCCATTGCAACTTCGTGTACTTTGTTTGTGTCCAACGACCAGACCAAGACCGCTTACGGATCCCCACCTTTATCAATACTTCATATATACTTGCAATATTCAGATTGATTTTATCATATTCTTGCTTGTTCTTCGATTGCTTGCAGGAATAGACCTTCGTGGTCAGGTTGATTGTGCTCCGGCGTGGTCAATAACCTCTCGAAGTTGGTTTAGCGATTGCTAAGGCGCAACGTCGTGCATGTTTGTAGTCGGATCGTCAAAGTCATCTTCACCAAATCGATAGTTATCATCTCATCGAAAGATCGGGACACCCCGCCTCTATTAAGTGCTATCAGTTTTCAGGTTGCTCGGTGAGATTTCCAGTTTTCCCTAGATTAGATTTATTTTCTTACCTATTGTCCAAGAAAAAGCCACAAAAAAAAGTTAGATCTATTCATCCTTTGTCCAAGCCAGTCTAAGCCTTTGCATTTTTCTTTTCATTGTTTGCATTATTGAATTATCGGTTGCATCGCCGTGTCGAGTTGCTGGTCTTAGTGTCTAGTTCCTTTAGAGTTTCGAGTTCTGTTCACATTAGTCACGCCGCCGCTGCATCATTATCCCTTCCGCTGTCTACCATCCCATCCATCAATTTTCACCATGTGTTACGCACTGTT
>NW_021168542.1:0-2161 GCF_002162155.2 Triticum dicoccoides
ACTTGCTGTAAAAAAACAGAAACTTTAGCGCTCAAGAGAACTACTGCCATTTTTATTTGGAAAGTGATATTTAGTTAATTCTTTTTGCAGATGATTAATAGATAAATTACTCCCGTCCAGCAATTTAGTTTAGAATTTTTGGGGTTCCAGATCTTGCGCTAGCTACAGATTACTACAGACTATTCTGTTTTTCGTGTGTTGTTTGCTTATTTTGATGAATCTATGGCTAGTAAAATAGTTTATAAACCATAGAGAAGTTGGAATACAGTAGGTATAACACCAATATAAATAAAGAATGAGTTCATTACAGTACCTTGAAGTGGTATTTTATTTTCTTTCGCTAACGGAGCTCACGAGATTTTCTATTTTGAGTTTTGTGTTGTGAAGTTTTCAAGTTTTGGGTAAAGATTTGATGGATTATGGAACAAGGAGAGGCAAGAGCCTAAGCTTGGGGATGCCCATGGCACCCCCAAGATAATCTAAGGGCACCTAAAAGCTGAAGCTTGGGGATGCCCCGGAAGGCATCCCCTCTTTCGTCTACTTCTATCGGTAACTTTACTTGGAGCTATATTTTTATTCGCCACATGATACGTGTTTTGCTTGGAGCGTCTTGTATGATTTGAGTATTTATTTTTTAGTTTAACACAATCATCCTTGCTGTACACACCTTTTTAGAGAGCCATACATGATTTGGAATTTGTTAGAATACTCTATGTGCTTCGCTTATATCTTTTGAGTTATATAATTTTGCTCTAGTGCTTCACTTATATCTTTTAGAGCACGGTGGTGGATTTGTTTTATAGAAACTATTGATCTCTCATGCTTCACTTGGATTATTTTGAGAGTCTTAAATAGCATGGTAATTTTATTAAAATCCTAATATGCTTGGTATACAAGATTAATAATAAAACTTTCGTATGAGTGTGTTGAATACTATGAAAAGTTCGATGCTTGATAATTGTTTTGAGATATGAAGATGGTAATATTAAAGTTGTGCTAGTTGAGTAGTTGTGAATTTGAGAAATACTTGTGTTGAAGCTTGTGATTCACGTAGCATGCACGTATGGTGAACCGTTATGTGATGAAGTCGGAGCATGATTTATTTTTTGATTGTCTTCCTTATGAGTGGCGGTCGGGGACGAGCGATGGTCTTTTCCTACCAATCTATCCCCCTAGGAGCATGTGCGTAATACTTTTCTTTGATAACTTGTAGATTTTTGCAATAAGTATATGAGTTCTTTATGACTAATGTTGAGTCCATGGATTATACGCACTCTCACCCTTCCACCTTTGCTAGCCTCTCTAATACCGCGCACCTTTCGCCGGCATCATACACCCACCATATACCTTCCTCAAAACAGCCACCATACCTACCTATTATGGCATTTCCATAGCCATTCCGAGATATATTGCCATGCAACATTCCACCGTTTCGTTTATTATGACACACTCCATCATTGTCATATTGCTTAGCATGATCATGTAGTTGACATCGTATTTGTGGCAAAGCCACCGTTCATAATTCTTTCATACATGTCACTCTTGATTCATTGCATATCTCGGTACACCGCCGGAGGTATTCATATAGAGTCATATTTTGTTCTAAGTATCGAGTTGTAATTGTTGAGTTGTAAGAAAAATAAAAGTGTGATGATCATCATTATTAGAGCATTGCCCCAGTGAGGAAAGGATGATGGAGACTATGATTCCCCCACAAGTCGGGATGAGACTTCTCTGGAAAAAAACACTACAAGAAATATGTCAACTAGTGACCTTATGTTAGTGACCCTGGAAGAATTGGTCATAGATCTATGACCATTTGAGACCAATTGGTCAAAAGCTGTTCGGGGGACTCCAAACACTAAACTATATCGACCATTTTGGTCAGAAAGGTCGTAATTTCCTTACACGAAATGGTCACAAAGCAGATAGCACTGATCCGCTGCCTTATTTCTAGCTGGTCATGACCAATATAGATGGTCATAACCTTGTAAGTTGTGGTGGATTGCTATGACTAGGCGCCACCTCATCAGTTTTGCCTATGTGTCATGTCCATGTGTCAATTTTTTCCCTAGGTTGTGAAGCAACCTATATTTCTGTTAGTCCCAAAATTCCGAAAAAATTCTCATAAATTCTTTGGATCATATCTTCGTCAAATATG
>NW_021168543.1:0-30913 GCF_002162155.2 Triticum dicoccoides
CTCATCATCCTCCCCTTCTTGAAAATAAAGCCGTCCTCGGCGTTGCTTAATCTGAAATGTGGCTAACAAAAGAGACAAGGTGTACATGTTGTATATGTATATGTCATCCATTTTTACTTCCCTTGATTTTTGCATATAAGACACATGAATAGATGAGTAACTTGCATAGTTCATAAAATCTAAAGCCAAAAAATTAGCACAAGAAGTAAAAGGCATGAAAATATTGCAACTCAGTTTGCACATATAAGTGAAGCTCTTATTCATTTCAAAAGATTGACAATGTTCATCATTAAACCATCCCAACATTGGTGAATAAACCTTACTTGCATCAAATTTACATGCTACAACATGCTTAAATAAGCAAACATGCAATAAGTCATTCAACATAGAATCATCACCAAGATTAGAGGTCATATCAAAATGATTAAACATTGGTATAGGCGGGGTGTCCCGATCTTTCGATGAGATGATAACTATCGATTTGGTGGAGATGACTTTGACGATCCGACTACAAACGTGCACGACGTTGCGCCTTAGCAATCGCTAAACCAACTCCGAGAGATTATTGACCACGCTGGAGCACAATCAACCTGACCACGAAGGTCTATTCCTGCAAGCAATCGAAGAACGAGCAAGAATATGATAAAAGCAATCTGAATATTGCGAGTATATATGAAGTATTGATAAAGGTGGGGATCCGTAAGCGGTCTTGGTCTGGTCGTTGGATACAAACGAAGTACACGAAGTTGCAATGGCTAACTTTTAACTAAACAAATCCCCAGGAAAAGCTACTAGATGGATCTACTTATATAGGAGCAAGGGGTGGCGGCCAAGGAGGTGGGAGGATGTCCCAAGGCAGCCTAAAACTAAATCTAGGTCGTACAAGGCCAATGGGCCCAAGTGGAGGTGATGTAACACCTTTGGACTTGTAGTTTGACTCGGATTCTGCTGCAGCATCAGATTGTTTCGTCCACAACTCAACGCTCCGGACGAATTTGAAGGTGATTCCAATTGGGTTGGAAAGTGCACGAAATCTAGTTTCCAACAAAAAAAAATCACCCAATTCGGAGTCCGTATGAAAAACTTGTGTGCGTTTTGAGTCAGGTGTGTCTGTGCAGTCCGAATCTGAATCCAGAACGTGAGAGACTTGGACTCTATCTTCTCTTGGGCCAAAAGTGACGTGAGAGAACTTTTTGGACAGCAAATAAACATCTCTTTCTTCCTTATCTTCATATGTGGATTGTACAAATGTCCCATACACCTGCAATTAGACAAAACACAAAAGTGTGTGAAGTATTTTTGTTCTGGATAACATAAATAGATTATTGAATAGTTTGCAGTAGAAATCACCTGACAAATATGCATATATGCAATATTTTTGGTCATATCCAAGGTAGTCATGTCCTCATCATCCTCCCCTTCTTGAAAATAAAGCCGTCCTCGGCGTTGCTTAATCTGAAATGTGGCTAACAAAAGAGACAAGGTGTACATGTTGTATATGTATATGTCATCCATTTTTACTTCCCTTGATTTTTGCATATATGACACATGAATAGATGAGTAACTTGCATAGTTCATAAAATCTAAAGCCAAAAAATTAGTACAAGAAGTAGAAGGCATGAAAATATTGCAACTCAGTTTGCACATATAAGTGAAGCTCTTATTCATTTCAAAAGATTGACAATGTTCATCATTAAACCATCCCAACATTGGTGAATAAACCTTACTTGCATCAAATTTACATGCTACAACATGCTTAAATAAGCAAACATGCAATAAGTCATTCAACACAGAATCATCACCAAGATTAGAGGTCATATCAAAATGATTAAACATTGGTTCTTTTGCATCAATAGTTAATTCAATGGGTGCCACTTGATAGAGGCGGGGTGTCCCGATCTTTCGATGAGATGGTAACTATCGATTTGGTGGAGATGACTTTGACGATCCGACTACAAACGTGCACGACGTTGCGCCTTAGCAATCGCTAAACCAATCTCCAGAGGTTATTGACCACGCCGGTGCACGATCAACCTGACCACGAAGGTCTATTCCTGCAAGCAATCGAAGAACGAGCAAGAATATGATAAAAGCAATCTGAATATTGCAAATATGTATGAAGTATTGATAAAGGTGGGGATCCGTAAGCGGTCTTGGTCTGGTCGTTGGACACAAACGAAGTACACGAAGTTGCAATGGCTAACTTTTAACTAAACAAATCCCAAGGAAAAGCTACTAGATGGATCTACTTATATAGGAGCAAGGGGTGGCGGCCAAGGAGGTGGGAGGACGTCCCAAGGCAGCCTAAAACTAAATCTAGGTCGTACAAGGCCAATGGGCCCAAGTGGAGGTGATGTAACACCTTTGGACTTGTAGTTTGACTCGGATTCTGCTGCAGCATCAGATTGTTTCGTCCACAACTCAACGCTCCGGACGAATTTGAAGGTGATTCCAATTGAGTTGGAAAGTGCACGAAATCTAGTTTCCAACAAAAAAAGAATCACCCAATTCGGATTCCGTATGAAAAACTTGTGTGCGTTTTGAGTCAGGTGTGTCTGTGCAGTCCGAATCTGAATCCAGAACGTGAGAGACTTGGACTCTATCTTCTCTTGGGCCAAAAGTGACGTGAGAGAACTTTTTGGACAGCAAATAAACATCTCTTTCTTCCTTATCTTCATATGTGGATTGTACAAATGTCCCATACACCTGCAATTAGACAAAACACAAAAGTGTGTGAAGTATTTTTGTTCTGGATAACATAAATAGATTATTGAATAGTTTGCACTAGAAATCACCTGACAAATATGCATATATGCAATATTTTTGGTCATATCCAAGGTAGTCATGTCCTCATCATCCTCCCCTTCTTGAAAATAAAGCCGTCCTCGGCGTTGCTTAATCTGAAATGTGGCTAACAAAAGAGACAAGGTGTACATGTTGTATATGTATATGTCATCCATTTTTACTTCCCTTGATTTTTGCATATAAGACACATGAATAGACGAGTAACTTGCATAGTTCATAAAATCTAAAGCCAAAAAATTAGCACAAGAAGTAAAAGGCATGAAAATATTGCAACTCAGTTTGCACATATAAGTGAAGCTCTTATTCATTTCAAAAGATTGACAATGTTCATCATTAAACCATCCCAACATTGGTGAATAAACCTTACTTGCATCAAATTTACATGCTACAACATGCTTAAATAAGCAAACATGCAATAAGTCATTCAACATAGAATCATCACCAAGATTAGAGGTCATATCAAAATGATTAAACATTGGTATAGGCGGGGTGTCCCGATCTTTCGATGAGATGATAACTATCGATTTGGTGGAGATGACTTTGACGATCTGACTACAAACGTGCACGACGTTGCGCCTTAGCAATCGCTAAACCAACTCCGAGAGGTTATTGACCACGCTGGAGCACAATCAACCTGACCACGAAGGTCTATTCCTGCAAGCAATCGAAGAACGAGCAAGAATATGATAAAAGCAATCTGAATATTGCGAGTATATATGAAGTATTGATAAAGGTGGGGATCCGTAAGCGGTCTTGGTCTGGTCGTTGGACACAAACGAAGTACACGAAGTTGCAATGGCTAACTTTTAACTAAACAAATCCCCAGGAAAAGCTACTAGATGGATCTACTTATATAGGAGCAAGGGGTGGCGGCCAAGGAGGTGGGAGGATGTCCCAAGGCAGCCTAAAACTAAATCTAGGTCGTACAAGGCCAATGGGCCCAAGTGGAGGTGATGTAACACCTTTGGACTTGTAGTTTGACTCGGATTCTGCTGCAGCATCAGATTGTTTCGTCCACAACTCAACGCTCCGGACGAATTTGAAGGTGATTCCAATTGGGTTGGAAAGTGCACGAAATCTAGTTTCCAACAAAAAAAATCACCCAATTCGGAGTCCGTATGAAAAACTTGTGTGCGTTTTGAGTCAGGTGTGTCTGTGCAGTCCGAATCTGAATCCAGAACGTGAGAGACTTGGACTCTATCTTCTCTTGGGCCAAAAGTGACGTGAGAGAACTTTTTGGACAGCAAATAAACATCTCTTTCTTCCTTATCTTCATATGTGGATTGTACAAATGTCCCATACACCTGCAATTAGACAAAACACAAAAGTGTGTGGAGTATTTTTGTTCTGGATAACATAAATAGATTATTGAATAGTTTGCACTAGAAATCACCTGACAAATATGCATATATGCAATATTTTTGGTCATATCCAAGGTAGTCATGTCCTCATCATCATCTCATTGAAAGATCGGGACACCCTCGCCGCTATCAAGTGCTATCAGTTTTCAGGTTGCTCGGTGAGAATTTCCAGTTTCCCTAGATTAGATTTATTTTCTTACCTATTGTCCAAGAAAAACCACAAAAAAAGTTAGATCTATTCATCCTTTGTCCAAGCCAATCTGAGCCTTTGCAATATTCTTTTCATTGTATGCATTATTGAATTATCGGTTGCATCACTGTGTCGAGTTGCTGGTCTTAGTGTCTAGTTGGTTTAGAGTTTCGAGTTCTGCTCACATTAGTCACGCCGCCGCTGCATCGTTATCCCTTCCGCTGTCCACCACCCATCCATCAATTTCCACCACGTGCTACCCATTGTTCATTGTCATAATCACAGTTGAGATCATCACATCTTCACTTGATCCAATCTGCATCTTATCTAGTTTGTTTTGGAAAGAGTGAGAGAAAAAAAAGATGGAGAAAAAAAGAGAAAAAAAGGAAAGAAAAAAAAGAGAGAAAAAAAGTGTGGAAAAAAAAGGAAGAGAAAAAAATTCGGATCTATCTAGACTCAATCTCGTAGTTGAATTCGGATTGGAATCTGTTTTGTGCACTGTTCAGTAAAACAGGCATAACTTCCTCATACGAAGTCCGTTTGGCTCCACAAGTACTCAAATTAAAGCTAGCGACTAGACGCATCTGAATAGTTGCAAAAGCTAGTTCAATATTTGGCATCTCAAAATCAGCTTCTAAATAGGTCTTTTTGCCCTCCGAAGTTCGCGCATACAGTTTGTTCCAGTTTTTCAGGCCAGTTTTAGAATTCTTTGACTCCTCATATCAATTCGGAATTGAGTGGCTCCACATATTTCTACACCGTGTATATGTACGTTCCCCTGGCAATCGCTTTACACAATCTTCGGAGTTATTTGACACCGCTGGTTGCCTGTCACCACCTGTCGCATGGTAAGAACTTGTAAGATATTGATATTTGCTTTACTGTGAGCACGTTACAACCACATCCTAGTTGTTCAAAGGAACATTATTCTCGAATTTTGTTTCTTGTTTCTACTAATCATGACAGGTTCCGGAGAAAGAAGTTCTTGGACGACGAACACATCTTCACCATCACAAGAGTTGGGACAACAGACACAAGCACATGGTCAGGTTATCTCTTTACCATCATTTGAGGGTAGATTTAATCCTGCTATTTATCTAGATTGGGAGCTTGAAGTATAACAAGTTTTTAGTTACCATGACTTTTCTGAACTTGAGCGACTACGAGCTGCCACTAGAGCATTTACTGGTTTTGCTTCTGTTTGGTGGAGTGTGCATTGCAAGAAAAACATTGATAACCATCCCACAACTTGGAAAGATTTGAAACATGTAATGAGACAACAATTTTTCCCTCCTTACTATCGTCGTGAATTGCTTCGCAAATTTGAACAATTTAAACAAGGTAATAACATTGTTCATGCTTACTACCAACAGTTCAAATCTTATATGCATCATTATGACATAGAAGAATCTGAGGATGATACAATGAATAGATTTTTTGGTGGTTTGAATCATGATATTCAGGCAAGATTTAGGTATATTCCTCGTTGCATTACTGGTATGTATGTTCGTGCTTGTACCTTTGAGAGACAGTTACAGGAGGATGCATTGGGTGACTACAACAACTACTATTCCAACTCATGCTCACTACCATCGGTTGATCCCTCCACCGTTGCACCTACTAGAGCAGCCACACCTCAGATTGTGAGTGCGACATCATCTCAAGTGTATGGTACATTATCATTGTCCATACCGACATCAGCTACGTCTTTGCGACAAGGTAACAGTAAAGGTATTGATGATATAACTTCACATGAGAATGATGCATCCCTAATTAACTTAGATACATCATGTGTTGAGTTACCTGTTGATTTGAGCACGCCACCTATTTTAGAGAATCATGTTACTATTATGAATGCATCATGTGATCAAACAACTGAAATACCAACAATTTTGAGTGCACCCATTGAATTAACTATTGATGCAAAAGAACCAATGTTTAATCATTTTGATATGACCTCCAATCTTGGTGATGATTTTGTGTCCAATGACTTACTGCATGTTTGCTTATTTAAGCATGTTGTAGCATGTAAATTTGATGCAAGTAAGGTTTATTCACCAATGTTGGGATGGTTTAATGATGAATATTGTCAATCTTTTGATAGGAATAAGAGCTTCACTTATATGTGCAAACTGAGTTGAAATATTTTCATGCCTTCTACTTATGATAATATTTTGGTTTTATATTTTATGATCTATGAAAGTTACTCATGTATACATGTGTCATATGTGCAAAAATCAAGGGAAGTAAAAATGGATGACATATACATATACAACATGTATACCTTGTCTCTTTTGATAGCCACATTTCAGATTAAGCAACGCCGAGGACGGCTTTGTTTTCAAAAAGGGGAGGATGATGAGGACATGACTACCTTGGATACGACCAAAAATATTGCATACATGCATATTTATCAGGTGATTTCTAGTGCAAACTATTCAATAATCTATTTATGTTATCCAGAACAAAAATATTTCACACACTTTTGTGTTTTGTCTAATTGCAGGTGTATGGGATATTTGTACAATTCACATATGAAGATAAAGGAGAAAGCGATGTTTAAGTGCTGTTCAAAAAGTTCTCTCACGTCACTTTTGGGCCAAGAGAAGATAGAGTCCAAGTCTCTCACGTTCTGGATTCAGATTCGGACTGCACAGACATACCTGACTCAAAACGCCAACAACTTTTTCATACAGACTCCAAATTGAGTGATTCATTTTTTATTGGATTCTAGATTTTGTGCTCTTTCCAGCCCAATTGGATTCACCTTCAAATTCGTCTGGAGCGTTGAGATATCAACGAAACAATCAGACGTTGCAGCAGAATCCAAGTCAAACAACAAGTCCAAAGGTGTTGCATCACCTCCACTTGGGCCCATTGGCCTTGTACGACCTAGGGTTAGTTTTAGGCTGCCTTGAGACGTCCTCCCACCTCCTAGGCCGCCACCCCTTGCTCCTATATAAGTAGATCCATCTAGTAGCTTTTTCCTTGGGATTTGTTTAGTTAAAAGTTAGCCATTGCAACTTCGTGTACTTCCTTTGTGTCCAACGACCAGACCAAGACCGCTTATGGATCCCCACCTTTATCAATACTTCATACATATTCGCAATATTCAGATTGCTTTTATCATATTCTTGCTTGTTCTTCAATTGCTTGCAGGAATAGACCTTCGTGGTCAGGTTGATCGTGCTCCGGCGTGGTCAATAACCTCAGGAGATTGGTTTAGCGATTGCTAAGGCGCAATGTCGTGCACGTTTGTAGTCGGATCGTGAAAGTCGTCTCCACCAAATCGATAGTTATCATCTCATCGAAAGATCGGGACACCCTCGCCGCTATCATGAGCCGGAGAAGGTATCGTCCGAGTGTCGACTTGAGTGGCTCCGTCTTGAGGATGAAGAAGTGGAATGATGCCGGTTCCTCATCAAGGCGCGGATCTCCTCCATTCTTGCATCATTTTCTTGCTTGTGAGAGTCGAACTTGTCGTCGAAGTAGTCTCTTGTACGTTGCTTGGAGAGTCGCAAGTCGGTGGCGAGGTTGTCGATGCGGTCGCTCATAGCTTGTTGCTCTTGGTGTAACGCCCTTTGAGCACCAAAGAGGTGGCTCTTTGTGACGAATGATGACATGTCGTCGCCGTTCTCGATGAGAGTTGGATTTGTAGAAGAACTTGGCCTATCCATCATACCAAGCAAAATGTAAGTGGTCGAAGGAAAAGAATGTGTACCAAATGTACCTTGACCGATGTTGAAGATGAATCAAGTTCACTCAAATGCGGACAATGAAATAGCACTGTTGGTACCAATTCTTGTCGGTTCTCACACCTACACAAGTAAAAGCTTATGGTGGAGCTTGGTTAGGATGGTGGCACAAAATTGATTGCTACCGTTAGTTTGACTCAAAGATGTTGAAAAAGATTCACAAATTCGCAAATGTAACAAGTAGACCAAGTAAGTAATGGTACACGGAAACACACACGCAAATAGATAAGTGGGATTGTGCAAACCAAAAGTGAGCCAAAATGTGGAAACCACGAAATGCTCTTGTTGCACAATACTAGAGAGACGCTAGCACGATTGCACAATAGGCAGATACGCAAACTTGTGCACAACCTACTAGACAAAAATGCTACGATCTCTATTGATGAGGACATCAATACCATTGTTACACCCACAACCCCTACTGCTGCATATACGGGACCAATTACTAGAGCTCGCGCACGCCAATTAAATTATCAGGTACTTTCGTTTCTTGGTAATGATTCTAATGTTCATGAGAATATGATGCTGCCTAAATTGGATACATTTGTTTTGCTTACAAATGAAGGGCCTAGCTTGGAGAAGGATGAACATCGGAGCAAGAACAAGCATGGAGATGATGCCATGCGCAAGGGGAACAAGAACGGAGTTACAAGTGATGATTTCAGGACTTTGAAGCCACCATAATGGGTGCATGAAGCCTTGGACGAAATATACAAGATGCCACTTCATAAATTTCGTCCTGAGGCTATTATAGGTGCTGCGTCACCTTTTTATTGGGCCAGGCCCATGTAATTTCGAAATACATAAGTATAGGCTATTTTTAGAGTCCGTATGTGTGGGGAAACAAGAGATAGGGTTGAATTCGGACCCCTCCACCAAGGGCCACGAAATTCCCCCTCTCTTCCTCCATATATACAGCCCTTAGGGCACCGTTTAGACTTTGGGTTTTGTTTAGATTAAAAGTTCGCCATAGCTGCAACTTCGCGTACTTCGTTTGTGTTCAACGACCAGACAAAGGCGTCACAGAACCCCACCTTGATCAATAAAGCTTTCATCTTATATTCGCAATATCCAGATTGCAATCTTAGTTTCTTGCTTGTTCTTCGTTTGCTCGCAGGAAACAGACCCTCGTGGTCAGGTTGATCGTGCTCCGGCGTGGTCAATAACCTCTCAGAGTTGGTTTAGCGATTGCTAAGGCGCGACGTCCTCGCACATTCGTAGTCGGATCGTCAAAGTCGACTTCCACCAAAGCGATATCCATCATCTCATCGAAAGACGGGACACCTTTGCCTATATCATCTATCCCAAGTATGCTATATGTTTGATATTCCGGTGCTATGATCCAAGATGATCGGATATGACAATCTTAATGTTGTATGATGCTATGGTTCTCGCTTATAAGTTCTTTGCTTATCTTTCTCTTTTGCTTAAAAGCTTGGGTGGCTCTTCACTTTTGAGCTCTTTTCTAATGCAAAACTTCACGAACCAAGATAGCAATTGCGTATGCTATAACAACTTTGTGACACACAAGTTGATCTCAAGATATGCACCACTATGGTATGATATGTATGCTATGCTGTATGATCACTAATGTGCACAAGTCACGTTGCCGGCAATACTCAATGGCTAGTCTTGATGGGTAAGCAACGCAAAAGTAAGGCTATGTGGTTATCAATGCAATTGCAAGAGATGACAAAGATGTCATCGAGGTTACCGTCCTTGACGATGATGAGTCCTTGGCGAAGATGAGCGGTGGTGATGTTGACGTCGAACCGTACCTATATAGCCGAAACACAATAGGACACGGGAACCACAACTCAAATTCTCAAAGACCAAAACAACAACGGTGGGAGCGAAAGGTCGAGGTGGATGGTAATGGTGAAACTCATAGTGCTGAAATTGGCCTGGGCGGTAGTACCGCTCGGATGGCCGGTTGTACCGCTTGTGGTACTCAGCGGTGGTACCGCTCGGAGGGGCGGTTGTACCGCTCGTGTCGGGATTCGACACAGCACGAAAATGGGCGCGATTTTGGGGCGGAATTGGATGGTTTCGGGGCAAAATTTGGAGGGTTTCATGGATGAGAAGAGGGGAAACTTGGGGGAAGGCTAGATCCACTTGAAACCAAGCAAATCCACGGATCAAAATCAACAAAACATCATCAAACCAACAAATCACAAAAACTTTGGGGCTATTTTTGGTGGGGATTTTCGAATTTAGGACGAAAACAACAAAATCAAGCTAGAAATCACGGGGGAGGGGCTCCAAAAACGTGATCAATGTGGCTCATGATACCAAGATGATGTAGGGCAGAACCCTAGGTGGATGATCTTTCACGTTTGGAGGGATCCCACGGGAGAAACACGAAGAACACGCGGAAGAACTAGAGGGAAAACACGGGGAGAACAAGAGAAACACTCAACCGACAAAGAATAGATCACACGAGTGCTAGATCACTGAACACAAAGAGATACATATGATCCATAATCAACAAAGGTAAGGATACAAAGGACAGTTCATCTCCTAACGGAGGTCTTGATGGTCTTCCCTAGAAAGGGGTCTTGAATCCGCTTGGGGGATCTTCTCCGAAGAGGTCCTGAACTCCGAGGAGAAGTATCCAAGTGGATGAGCAAAGGCTCTCTCACAAATATGAGCTAATCCAGTGCTAACCCTAATACGAAGCTAGGAGACGAGTATATATAGTGCTAAGTCACGAAGGGGTAAGTGCACTGCGCGCAGGCAGGCCGGTAGTACCGGTCAGGAGGCCGGTAGTACCGCTGAGAGCTCCTGAGGGGCGGTAGTTCCGGTCGAGGAAGGCGGTACTACCGCTGGGTGTCGGGCACTGGCTTCTGGATGTGGGCGTCGAAGGAGCCAGTGGTTGTACCGGAAGTTGGGGCGGTTGTACCGGTCTTCGGGCAGAAACCGGTAGAACCGGTGCTGTACCGGCCTTGCACCGCTTGCTCACAGAATAGCGGCCGGTTGTTGGGCGGTGGCTGGCCGGTTGTTCCGCCCGGGCGGTGGTGGGGCGATTGTACCGGTCCTCCCAGGCTGGGTGGAATGCCTCCTTGATCTTGATGTCCATCTTGCACCACTCCTTCTCCTTGGTTTCTTTCATGGTACCTGAGCACACATAGTGTCTCCGTTTGAGGTAGTAGCCATGTCTCAAATGGGTCAAAGGGAAATTCACCAAGGAGAGAGTTAACCTCGGATTGGATGGCACGTGCTCGGGCTCTTGTCATGGGTCCTCTTGGAGCAAGCGTGGTCGAAGTAGAGTCCATAGGGATGATGGAAGGATGCTCCGCATCAGTGTGTGTTTCCGTGTACCATTACTTACTTGGTCTACTTGTTACATTTGCGAATTTGCGAATCTTTTTCAACATCTTTGAGTCAAACTAACGATTGCAATCAATTTTGTGCCACCATCCTAACCAAGCTCCACCATAAGCTTTTACTTGTGTAGGTGTGAGAACCGACAAGAATTGGTACCAACAGTGCTATTTCATTGTCCGCATTTGAGTGAACTTGATTCATCTTCAACATCGGTCAAGGTACATTTGGTACACGTTCTTTTCCTTCTACCACTTACATTTTGCTTGGTATGATGGATAGGCCAAGTTCTTCTACAAATCCACCTCTCATCGAGAACGGCGATGACATGTCATCATTCGTCACAAAGAGCCACCTCTTTGGTGCTCAAAGGGCGTTACACCAAGAGCAACAAGCTATGAGCGACCACATCGACAACCTCGCCACCGACTTGCGACTCTCCGAGCAACGTACAAGAGACTACTTCGACGACAAGTTCGACTCTCACAAACAAGAAAATGATGCAAGAATGGACGAGATCCGCGCCTTGATGAGGAACCGGCATCATTCCACTTCTTCCTCCTCAAGACGGAGCCGCTCGAGTCGACACCCCGATGACACCTTCTCCGGCTCAAGTACACCGTCTTCGACCATTCTTCGACGAGCCGCGCATCAAGACCGTCATGCACCTCGCAACCCGCTACATGATAAGCATTCACAAGAGCTAGACGATGAGAAAGTCCCTCGTCCTCAATCAAACCAAGTGGCTTTTGCTCAAGCTCAAGAACGGCAACGACTTCGGCGCCAAGAAGAAGAACGACCGCGTCTACACCAAGAAGAACAAGACGCCGAGGCTCAACGTCTTCAACAACAACAACGAGAAGCGCAAGCGCTTGAGGCGCAACGTGCCCTTCAAGAATCAGGTCGAGCCATCGCCAACCGCAATCGCGAACGACGCAATCAAGAGGAAGCTCTTCGAGAAGAAATCCAAGAGAGGAACTACCTACCGCGTGTGCAACGTCAAGCTCCACAAGCCCCTCCACAAGCTCGTCAAGCTCCTCTTCAACCTCAAGTTCAACAAGAGCAAGTTAATCATGGACTTCCTCCGCGCCAAGAGCAACATGAGGATGACTATCCCCCACGTCAAGGACGGCATCATCACCATCGCCAACAACACAATGAAGAGCAACGCTATGGCAAGCTCAAGTTCACAATGCCCAAGTTCAAAGGAAGCAATGATCCGGAAGAGTACCTCTCATGGGCATTGAAGGTCGACAAAATCTTTCATTTGCACAACTATGAGGAAGAGAAGAAGATCGCTATGGCATCACTTGAGTTACAAGACTATGTGCTCATATGGTGGGAACAAGTCCTTGAACGCCGTGAAGCAAGACGTGAAGCACCAATCACCACTTGGACTCAAATGAAGGATGTCATGCGGGCACGCTTTGTACCAACCTACTACAACCGCGATCTCTTCAAGAAGCTACCACTCCTCAAGCAAGGAACAAAGAGTGTTGAAGAATACTACAAGGAAATGGAGATTGCCATGATTCGAGCCAATGTCAAGGAAGATGATGAGCAAACAATGGCACGTTTCTTGAATGGACTCAATCATCCCATCAAGAAGATCGCCGACTTCCAACCATATTCCAACCTCATTGAGCTCGTGCATCAAGCAACCAAGGCAGAACGTCAAGTGCAAGATGACTTCAAGTACGCCAAGTACTCATCCAAGATCTACAGCTTCTCCAACATCCATGCTTCAACGACTCCTCCAACATCTACGTCAACCAAACCTTCTCCAAGCAACGATGACAAGTCAAGTTACAAGAAAAATCCGACAAGTTCAAGTCATCTTCCTCCTACTACAAGCAACTTCAAGCCACGTGCTTCATCATCTACTCCGACCGATGAGACCGTCAAAACAAGCTCCTTCAAGTGTTTCACTTGCGGCGGCCGAGGCCACAAGTCCTATGAATGCACGAACAAGCGCACCATGATCCTCAACGACGACGGCACATATGACTCAATGAGTGAAGAGGAGATGGAAGCCCTTGAGCAAGTGGCCATGCACCGGCGCGTGAACGAAGATGATCAAGTCTTTTGTGATGAGGATTCGAGCCCCGCTCTCGTTGTCTCCAAAGTCTTGACACTTCAACATCAACAAGAAGAAGACCAAAGATGCCACATCTTCCACACAAAGGCCGGCATCAATGGAAGGTCCATCAAGGTCATCATCGATGGAGGTTGATAGAGGCAAAGGTGTCCCGTCTTTCGATGAGATGATGGATATCGCTTTGGTGGCAGTCGACTTTGACGATCCGACTACGAACCTGCGAGGACGTCGCGCCTTAGCAATCGCTAAACCAACTCTGAGAGGTTATTGACCAAGCCGGAGCACGATCAACCTGACCACGAGGGTCTGTTTCCTGCGAGCAAACGAAGAACAAGCAAGAAACTAAGATTGCAATCTGGCTATTGCGAATATAAGATGAAAGCTATATTGATCAAGGTGGGGTTCTGTGACGCCTTTGTCTGGTCGTTGAACACAAACAAAGTACGCGAAGTTGCAGCTATGGCGAACTTTTAATCTAAACAAAACCCAAAGTCTAAACGATGCCCTAAGGGCTGTATATATGGAGGAAGAGGGGGGAATTTCGTGGCCCTTGGTGGAGGGGTCCGAAATCAACCCTATCTCTTGTTTCCCCACACATACAGACTCTAAAAATAGACTATACTTATGTATTTCGAAATTACATGGGCCTGGCCCAATAATAAGGTGACGCAGCACCTAAAATAGCCTCGGGACGAAATTTAAGAAGTGGCATCTTGTATATTTCGTCCAAGGCTTCATGCACCCATTATGGTGGCTTCAAAGTCCTGAAATCATCACTTGTAACTCCGTTCTTGTTCCCCTTGCGCATGCCATCATCTCCATGCTTGTTCTTGCTCCAATGTTCATCCTTCTCAAAGCTAGGCCCTTCATTTGTAAGCAAAACAAATGTATCCAATTTAGGCAGCATCATATTCTCATGAACATTAGAATCATTACCAAGAAACGAAAGTACCTGGTAATTTAGTTGGCGTGCACGAGCTCTAGTAATTGGTCCAGTATGTATAGCAGCAGGGGCTGTGGGTGTAACAATTGTATTGATGTCCTCATCATCCTCCCCTTCTTGAAATGAAGTCGTCCTCGACGGAGGTTCATCTTCCTCACCCAAATAAGGCTTCAAATCTGCAATGTTAAAAGTGGGACTAACCCTAAAATCTGCAGGCAGCTCAAGTTTATATGCATTATCATTTATCTTCTCTAACACCTTAAAGGAACCATCAGCACGTGGCATTAACTTTGATTTGCGCAAATCAGGAAATCTATCCTTACGCAAATGTAACCAAACAAGATCTCCAGGTGCAAACACAACATGTTTTCTACCCTTATCTCCAGCAAGTTTATATTTAGCATTCATACGCTCAATGTTTTCCTTAGTTAACTCATGCATTTTTAAAATCAATTCAGCACGTTGTTTAGCATCAAAATTAACCTTCTCCGAAGATGGAAGAGGCAACAAATCAATAGGTGCATGAGGTAGGAAACCATACACAACTTCAAAAGGGCACATCTTAGTAGTAGAATGCAATGAACGATTATAAGCAAATTCAATATGAGGCAAGCATTCCTCCCACATTTTCTTATTATTCTTCAAAACAGCCCTAAGCATAGTAGACAACGTTCTATTGACTACTTCAGTTTGTCCATCAGTTTGGGGGTGACAAGTAGTACTAAAAAGCAGTTTAGTCCCCAACTTAGCCCATAAACATCTCCAAAAGTGGCTAAGAAATTTAGTATCACGATCTGAAACAATAGTATTTGGCACACCATGTAAGCGAATAATTTCACAAAAGAACAAATCAGCAACATTAACAGCATCATCGCTTTTATGACATGGTATAAAGTGTGCCATTTTCGAGAACCTATCCACGACAACAAATATACTATCCCTCCCCTTCTTTGTTCGAGGTAAACCTAAAACAAAGTCCATAGATATATCCTCCCAAGGAACACTAGGTACAGGCAAAGGCATATATAAACCATGAGGATTGAGTCGTGACTTAGCTTTTTGACATGTAGTGCAGCGAGCAATAAAACGCTCAACATCCCATCTCATCTTTGGCCAAAAGAAATGTGTAGCAAGTACGTCCTCCGTCTTCTTCACGCCAAAGTGTCCCATTAATCCTCCTCCATGCGCCTCCTGCAACAACAAAAGACGAACGGAGCTAGCTGGAATGCATAGCTTGTTAGCACGAAACACAAATCCATCGTTAACAACAAACTTGTTCCACATTCTTCCTTCTTTACAATTCTGCATTACATCTTTAAAATCAGCATCATGCACATATTGATCTTTGATTGTCTCTAAACCAAATATTTTGAAGTCAAGTTGTGAAAGCATAGTATAGCGACGAGGCAATGCATCAGCAATAACATTTTCTTTTCCCTTCTTGTGTTTAATGACATAAGGGAAAGTCTCAATGAATTCAACCCATTTAGCATGTCTACGATTCAGTTTAGCTTGACTTTTAATATGTTTCAAAGATTCATGATCAGAATGTATAACAAATTCTTTGGGCCATAAATAATGTTGCCATGTTTCTAAAGTCCGAACAAGAGCATATAATTCTTTATCATAAGTAGAATAATTCAGACTAGGCCCACTCAATTTTTCAGAAAAGTATGCAACAGGTTTGCCATCTTGTAATAACACACCTCCTAATCCAATTCCACTAGCATCACATTCAAGCTGAAAAGTCTTATTAAAATCAGGAAGTTGGAGTAAAGGAGCATGTGTCAACTTATCTTTCAATACCGTGAAGGCTTCTTCCTGTGCGGTACCCCAAACAAAAGGCACATCTTTCTTTGTAAGCTCGTTGAGAGGTGCAGCAATGGTGCTGAAATCTCTCACAAAACGCCTATAGAATCCAGCGAGGCCAAGAAAACTCCTCACTTGTGTGACCGTTTTGGGCTGCGGCCAACTCTCAATAGCTTCAATCTTGGCTTTGTCAACTTCAATTCCCTGTGGAGTAACAACATAGCCAAGAAAAGATACTCGGTCGGTGCAAAAGGTGCACTTCCCAAGGTTACCAAACAAACGTGCATCACGTAGAGCAATAAAAACAGCACGTAAATGTTCCAAATGTTCTTCCAAAGATCTGCTATAAATCAGTATATCATCAAAATAGACTACCACAAATCGTCCAATGAAAGCACGTAAAACTTCGTTCATTAATCTCATGAAAGTACTAGGTGCATTAGTGATAGAGGCAAAGGTGTCTCGTCTTTCGATGAGATGGTGGATTTCGCTTTGGTGGAAGTCGACTTTGACGATCCGACTACGAACGTGCGAGGACGTCGCGCCTTAGCAATCGCTAAACCAACTCCGAGAGGTTATTGACCACGCCGGAGCACGATCAACCTGACCACGAGGGTCTGTTTCCTGCGAGCAAACGAAGAACAAGCAAGAAACTAAGATTGCAATCTGGATATTGCGAATATAAGATGAAAGCTTTATTGATCAAGGTGGGGTTCTGTGACGCCTTTGTCTGGTCGTTGAACACAAACGAAGTACGCGAAGTTGCAGCTATGGCGAACTTTTAATCTAAACAAAACCCAAAGTCTAAACGATGCCCTAAGGGCTGTATATATGGAGGAAGAGGGGGGGAATTTCGTGGCCCTTGGGGGAGGGGTCCGAAATCAACCCTATCTCTTGTTTCCCCACACATACGGACTCTAAAAATAGCCTATACTTATGTATTTCGAAATTACATGGGCCTGGCCCAATAATAAGGTGACGCAGCACCTAAAATAGCCTCGGGACGAAATTTATGAAGTGGCATCTTGTATATTTCGTCCAAGGCTTCATGCACCCATTATGGTGGCTTCAAAGTCCTGAAATCATCACTTGTAACTCCGTTCTTATTCCCCTTGCGCATGCCATCATCTCCATGCTTGTTCTTGCTCCAATGTTCATCCTTCTCCAAGCTAGGCCCTTCATTTGTAAGCAAAACAAATGTATCCAATTTAGGCAGCATCATATTCTCATGAACATTAGAATCATTACCAAGAAACGAAAGTACCTGGTAATTTAGTTGGCGTGCACGAGCTCTAGTAATTGGTCCAGTATGTATAGCAGCAGGGGCTGTGGGTGTAACAATTGTATTGATGTCCTCATCAGAACGATTATAAGCAAATTCAATATGAGGCAAGCATTCCTCCCACATTTTCTTATTAGTCTTCAAAACAGCCCTAAGCATAGTAGACAACGTTCTATTGACTACTTCAGTTTGTCCATCAGTTTGGGGGTGACAAGTAGTACTAAAAAGCAGTTTAGTCCCCAACTTAGCCCATAAACATCTCCAAAAGTGGCTAAGAAATTTAGTATCACGATCTGAAACAATAGTATTTGGCACACCATGCAAGCGAATAATTTCACGAAAGAACAAATCAGCAACATTAACAGCATCATCGCTTTTATGACATGGTATAAAGTGTGCCATTTTCGAGAATCTATCCACGACAACAAATATGCTATCCCTCCCCTTCTTTGTTCGAGGTAAACCTAAAACAAAGTCCATAGATATATCCTCCCAAGGAACACTAGGTACAGGCAAAGGCATATATAAACCATGAGGATTGAGTCGTGACTTAGCTTTTTGACATGTAGTGTAGCGAGCAATAAAATGCTCAACATCCCGTCTCATCTTTGGCCAAAAGAAATGTGTAGCAAGTACGTCCTCCGTCTTCTTCACGCCAAAGTGTCCCATTAATCCTCCTCCATGCGCCTCCTGCAACAACAAAAGACGAACGGAGCTAGCTGGAATGCATAGCTTGTTAGCACGAAACACAAAGCCATCATTAACAACAAACTTGTTCCACATTCTTCCTTCTTTACAATTCTGCATTACATCTTTAAAATCAGCATCATGCACATATTGATCTTTGATGGTCTCCAAACCAAATATTTTGAAGTCAAGTTGTGAAAGCATAGTATAGCGACGAGACTATGCATCAGCAATAACATTTTATTTTCCCTTCTTGTGTTTAATGACATAAGGGAAAGTCTCAATGAATTCAACCCATTTAGCATGTCTACGATTCAGTTTAGCTTGACTTTTAATATGTTTCAAAGATTCATGATCAGAATCTATAACAAATTCTTTGGGCCATAAATAATGTTGCCATGTTTCTAAAGTCCGAACAAGAGCATATAATTCTTTATCATAAGTAGAATAATTCAGACTAGGCCCACTCAATTTTTCAGAAAAGTATGCAACAGGTTTGCCATCTTGTAATAACACACCTCCTAATCCAATTCCACTAGCATCGCATTCAAGCTCAAAAGTCTTATTAAAATCAGGAAGTTGGAGTAAAGGAGCATGTGTCAACTTATCTTTCAATACCGTGAAGGCTTCTTCCTGTGCGGTACCCCAAACAAAAGGCACATCTTTCTTTGTAAGCTCGTTGAGAGGTGCAGCAATGGTGCTGAAATCTCTCACAAAACGCCTATAGAATCCAGCGAGGCCAAGAAAACTCCTCACTTGTGTGACCGTTTTGGGCTGCGGCCAACTCTCAATAGCTTCAATCTTGGCTTTGTCAACTTCAATTCCCTGTGGAGTAACAACATAGCCAAGAAAAGATACTCGGTCGGTGCAAAAGGTGCACTTCCCAAGGTTACCAAACAAACGTGCATCACGTAGAGCAATAAAAACAGCACGTAAATGTTCCAAATGTTCTTCCAAAGATCTGCTATAAATAAGTATATCATCAAAATAGACTACCACAAATCGTCCAATGAAAGCACGTAAAACTTCGTTCATTAGTCTCATGAAAGTACTAGGCGCATTAGTTAACCCAAAAGGCATGACTAACCACTCATATAATCCAAACTTAGTTTTAAATGTTGTTTTCCATTCATCTCCCAATTTCATACGAATTTGATGGTAGCCACTACGCAAATCAACTTTGGAGAATATTGTAGAGCCACTCAATTCATCAAGCATATCATCTAGCCTAGGAATAGGATGACGATAACGAATAGTAATATTATTAATGCCTCTACAATCAACACACATACGTGATGTACCATCCTTTTTCGGCACTAGAATAATAGGAACAGCACAAGGACTAAGGGATTCGCGTATATAACCTTTGTCGAGAAGCTCTTGTACTTGATGCATAATCTCCTTCGTCTCCTCTGGATTGGTACTGTATGGTGCACGCTTTGGCAGTGAAGCACCGGGAATTAAGTCAATCTGATGCTCAATCCCTCGAATAGGCGGTAATCCCGGTGGCACGTCTTGTGGAAAAACGTCAGCGAACTCCTGCAAAATGTTAGTGACAGCAGGAGGCAAAGAGGAAGGCACGTCCTCGAATGAAAATAATGCCTCTTTGCACACAAAAGCATAGCAAACAGATTTGCTGAAATCTAGCTCATCAATATCAGATTTGGTGGCAAATAAACATGCACTTTTCAATTTAATTTCAGAAGCAACACTAGATGGTTTATTATTAGGCTTCATTTGTTGCTCAAATTCTTTTGCCACAATCTGATTTTCACTCTTATTCTTCTCCTGTTTTGCTTTATTAGCTCTATTAATATCATCTTTCAAAATGGAATCAGGAGTCATAGGAAGCAAAGTAATATTTTTATCCTTATGAACAAGAGTATAGTGATTGTTTCTACCATGGTGTACAGCATTTTTATCAAATTGCCATGGTCTACCAAGTAATAAGGAACATGCTTGCATAGGTACCACATCACAATCAACAAAATCAGCATATGTAGAGATACTAAAATGCACACGAACAGTACGTGTTACCTTAACCTTGCCGCTGTTGTTGAACCATTGGATGTAGTGATGAGGACATGGCTACCTTGGATATGACCAAAAATATTGCATATATGCATATTTGTCAGGTGATTTCTAGTGCAAACTATTCAATAATCTATTTATGTTATCCAGAACAAAAATACTTCACACACTTCTGTGTTTTGTCTAATTGCAGGTGTATGGGACATTTGTACAATCCACATATGAAGATAAGGAAGAAAGAGATGTTTATTTGCTGTCCAAAAAGTTCTCTCACGTCAATTTTGGCCCAAGAGAAGATAGAGTCCAAGTCTCTCACGTTCTGGATTCAGATTCGGACTGCACAGACACACCTGACTCAAAACGCACACAAGTTTTTCATACGGACTCCGAATTGGATGATTCTTTTTTTGTTGGAAACTAGATTTCGTGCACTTTCCAACCCAATTGGAATCACCTTCAAATTCGTCCGGAGCGTTGAGTTGTGGACGAAACAATCTGATGCTGCAGCAGAATCCGAGTCAAACTACAAGTCCAAAGGTGTTACATCACCTCCACTTGGGCTCATTGGCCTTGTACGACCTAGATTTAGTTTTAGGCTGCCTTGGGACGTCCTCCCACCTCCTTGGCCGCCACCCCTTGCTCCTATATAAGTAGATCCATCTAGTAGCTTTTCCTTGGGATTTGTTTAGTTAAAAGTTAGCCATTGCAACTTCGTGTACTTCGTTTGTGTCCAACGACCAGACCAGGACCGCTTACGGATCCCCACCATTATCAATACCTCATATATATTTGCAATATTCAGATTGCTTTATCATATTCTTGCTCGTTCTTCGATTGCTTGCAGGAATAGACCTTCGTGGTCAGGCTGACCATGCTTCCGGCATCGTCAGTAACCTCAGGAGATTGGTTTAGCGATTGCTAAGGCGCAACGTCGTGCACGTTTGTAGTCGGATCGTCAAAGTCGTCTCCACCAAATCGATAGTTATCATCTCATCGAAAGATCGGGACACCCTCGCCTCTATCAAGTGGTATCAGTTTTCAGGTTGCTCGGTGAGAATTTCCAGTTTTCCTAGATTAGATTTATTTTCTTACCTATTGTCCAAGAAAAATCCACAAAAAAGAGTTAGATCTATTCATCCTTTGTCCAAGCCAGTCTGAGCCTTTGCAATTTTCTTTTCATTGCTTGCATAGTTGAATTATCGGTTGCATCGTCGTGTCGAGTTGCTGGTCTTAGTGTCTAGGTCGTTTAGAGTTTCGAGTTCTGTTCACATTAGTCATGCCACCGCTGCATCATTATCTCTTCCACTGTCCACCACCCATCCATCAATTTCCACCACGTGCTACCCACCATTCATTGTCATAATAATAGTTGAGATCGTTCACATCTTCACTTGATCCAATCTGCATCTTATCTAGTTTGTTTTGGAAAGAGGGAGAAAAAAAGAGAGAAAAAAAGGAGAGAAAAAAAGGAGAAAAAAAAGTCAGAAAAAAAAGGAGAGAAAGAAAAAAAAAGTGTGAGGAAAAAAAGAGAGAAAAAAAATAAAAAAATCGGCACAAACTTTTTCAGAGGAAAGTTGGAGACAAAGTTGTTGATATATCCTGCTTGGCTGTTGTTTCACATCATTATCTTTACTGCCGTTGTGATCTTCACTTATATCTTGCTGTCCAGAGCTACTTAGTATCCTTCATTGATGCTAGTTGTGCTACGACGTGACCTCATTAGTGTTCTAGGCTCGCGTCTCTAGTTCAGTCTAGCCTAGGACCAGCACAATACCGTCGTTGAGCGTTTATTCAACATTGCATCTTTGAATTGATTATTGCTAATCTTTTGCTACCATATATAGCCAACCCAGCTCCACATATTTCTACACCGTGTATACGTACGCTCCCCTGGCAATCGCTTTACTCAATATTCGGAGTTACTTGACACCGCTGGTTGCCGATCACCGCCTGCTGCATGGTAAGAACTTGTAAGACATTGATATTTGCTTTACTGTGAGCGTTTTACCACCACATCCTAGTAATTATAGGAACATTATTTTTGGGTTTTGTTTCTTGTTCTACTAATCATGACAGGATCCAGAGTCAATTCATGGGCTTTGTCGATCGCGGGAGACGTGCCACCACCTTTGCAAATACCACAACCGTCACGAGAGGTGCACAAACATCCAAATGCACATGATCAGGTTAATGTATCTATACCACCATTTAATGGCCGTTTTAAACCTGCTTTATATATTGAATGGGAGTTCGACATAAAAAATATATTTGCTTCCCATAATTTCGATGAACATAAAAAGGTTAAGGTTGCGGTTGGTTCTTTCACTGGTTATGCTTTGGTTTGGTGGAGTGAATATTGTCGGTTACACCCTGATTATATACCTACTACTTGGGATGATTTGAAACTTGCCATGCGACATACTTTCGTCCCTGCTTATTATACTCGTAACATGATTAAGAAGTTGCAACACTTAAAACAAGGTAGTGAAACTGTAACAAAATATTATGATGATTTACAAACTACCTTGTTGCATTCCTCTTTAGAAGAAAGTGAAGATGATTTTATGGATATATTTTGGGGAGGATTAAACCGTGATATTCAAGAGATACTAATTCATGAAGAGTGTTATCCTATGGACCATTTGTTTCATCTTGCTTGCAAAGCTGAACAGGAAATAAAACGACGTGTTGGCCACGAGGAGAACAAGCGCACGGTGCACATTCCAAGAGTTGATATGATTGTTCCTTCAACTACTAGGCATACTATGACAACCACATCCGTTGTTGTCAGGACTACATCACCCCCACCATGTGACACATCGCCCCCGAGAGTGGCTACATCATCTGAGGTGATCATAAGAGGTAATGACAAAGGTACTGATCTTCCATCTCTACATGAGAATGATGAATGCCTTGTCAATTTGAATGCACCATCTGATGAGCTACCCACTACTTTGATCACACCACCTATTTTAGAGGACTACGTTGATAATTTGACTTTGCCATGTGATCAAACAACTGAAATACCAACAATGTTGAGTGCACCCATTGAATTAACTATTGATGCAAAAGAACCAATGTTTAATCATTTTGATATGACCTCTAATCTTGGTGATGATTCTGTGTTGAATGACTTATTGCATGTTTGCTTATTTAAGCATGTTGTAGCATGTAAATTTGATGCAAGTAAGGTTTATTCACCAATGTTGGGATGGTTTAATGATGAACATTGTCAATCTTTTGAAATGAATAAGAGCTTCACTTATATGTGCAACCTGAGTTGCAATATTTTCATGCCTTCTACTTCTTGTGCTAATTTTTTGGCTTTAGATTTTATGAACTATGCAAGTTACTCATCTATTCATGTGTCATATATGCAAAAATCAAGGGAAGTAAAAATGGATGACATATACATATACAACATGTACACCTTGTCTCTTTTGTTAGCCACATTTCAGATTAAGCAACGCCGAGGACGGCTTTATTTTCAAGAAGGGGAGGATGATGAGGACATGGCTACCTTGGATATGACCAAAAATATTGCATATATGCATATTTGTCAGGTGATTTCTAGTGCAAACTATTCAATAATCTATTTATGTTATCCAGAACAAAAATACTTCACACACTTCTGTGTTTTGTCTAATTGCAGGTGTATGGGACATTTGTACAATCCACATATGAAGATAAGGAAGAAAGAGATGTTTATTTGCTGTCCAAAAAGTTCTCTCACGTCACTTTTGGCCCAAGAGAAGATAGAGTCCAAGTCTCTCACGTTCTGGATTCAGATTCGGACTGCACAGACACACCTGACTCAAAACGCACACAAGTTTTTCATACGGACTCCGAATTGGATGATTCTTTTGTTGTTGGAAACTAGATTTCGTGCACTTTCCAACCCAATTGGAATCACCTTCAAATTCGTCCGGAGCGTTGAGTTGTGGACGAAACAATCTGATGCTGCAGCAGAATCCGAGTCAAACTACAAGTCCAAAGGTGTTACATCACCTCCACTTGGGCCCATTGGCCTTGTACGACCTAGATTTAGTTTTAGGCTGCCTTGGGACGTCCTCCCACCTCCTTGGCCGCCACCCCTTGCTCCTATATAAGTAGATCCATCTAGTAGCTTTTCCTTGGGTTTGTTTAGATGAAAAGTTCGCCATAGCTGCAACTTCGCGTACTTCGTTTGTGTTCAACGACCAGACCAAGACCGCTTACGGAACCCCACCTTGATCAATAAAGCTTTCATCTTATATTCGCAATATCCAGGTTGCAATCTCAGTTTCTTGCTTGTTCTTCGTTTGCTCGCAGGAAACAGACCCTCGTGGTCAGGTTGATCGTGCTCCGGCGTGGTCAATAACCTCTCTGATGAGGACATGACTACCTTGGATATGACCAAAAATATTGCATATATGCATATTTGTCAGGTGATTTCTAGTGCAAACTATTCAATAATCTATTTATGTTATCCAGAACAAAAATACTTCACACATTTTTGTGTTTTGTCTAATTGCAGGTGTATGGGACATTTGTACAATCCACATATGAAGATAAGGAAGAAAGAGATGTTTATTTGCTGTCCAAAAAGTTCTCTCACGTCACTTTTGGCCCAAGAGAAGATAGAGTCCAAGTCTCTCACGTTCTGGATTCAGATTCGGACTGCACAGACATACGTGACTCAAAACGCACACAAGTTTTTCATACGGACTCCGAATTGGGTGATTCTTTTTTTGTTGGAAACTAGATTTCGTGCACTTTCCAACCCAATTGGAATCACCTTCAAATTCGTCCGGAGCGTTGAGTTGTGGACGAAACAATCTGATGCTGCAGAAGAATCCGAGTCAAACTACAAGTCCAAAGGTGTTACATCACCTCCACTTGGGCCCATTGGCCTTGTACGACCTAGATTTAGTTTTAGGCTGCCTTGGGACGTCCTCCCACCTCCTTGGCCGCCACCCTTTGCTCCTATATAAGTAGATGATAGAGGCTAAGGTGTCCCGTCTTTCGATGAGATGATGGATATCGCTTTGGTGGAAGTCGACTTTGACGATCCGACTACGAACGTGCGAGGACGTCGCGCCTTAGCAATCGCTAAACCAACTCCGAGAGGTTATTGACCACGCCGGAGCACGATCAACCTGACCACGAGGGTCTGTTTCCTGCGAGCAAACGAAGAACAAGCAAGAAACTAAGATTGCAATCTGGATATTGCGAATATAAGATGAAAGCTTTATTGATCAAGGTGGGGTTCTGTGACGCCTTTGTCTGGTCGTTGAACACAAACGAAGTACGCGAAGTTGCAGCTATGGCGAACTTTTAATCTAAACAAAACCCAAAGTCTAAACGATGCCCTAAGGGCTGTATATATGGAGGAAGAGGGGGGAATTTCGTGGCCCTTGGTGGAGGAGTCCGAAATCAACCCTATCTCTTGTTTCCCCACACATACGGACTCTAAAAAGAGCCTATACTTAAGTATTTCGAAATTACATGGGCCTGGCCCAATAATAAGGTGACGCAGCACCTAAAATAGCCTCGGGACGAAATTTATGAAGTGGCATCTTGTATATTTCGTCCAAGGCTTCATGCACCCATTATGGTGGCTTCAAAGTCCTGAAATCATCACTTGTAACTCCATTCTTGTTCCCCTTGCGCATGCCATCATCTCCATGCTTGTTCTTGCTCCAATGTTCATCCTTCTCCAAGCTAGGCCCTTCATTTGTAAGCAAAACAAATGTATCCAATTTAGGCAGCATCATATTCTCATGAACATTAGAATCATTACCAAGAAACGAAAGTACCTGGTAATTTAGTTGGCGTGCACGAGCTCTAGTAATTGGTCCAGTATGTATAGCAGCAGGGGCTGTGGGTGTAACAATTGTATTGATGTCCTCATCACATGATCAGGTTAATGTATCTATACCACCATTTAATGGCCGTTTTAAACCTGCTTTATATATTGAATGGGAGTTCGACATAAAAAATATATTTGCTTCCCATAATTTCAATGAACATAAAAAGGTTAAGGTTGCGGTTGGTTCTTTCACTGGTTATGCTTTGGTTTGGTGGAGTGAATATTGTCGGTTACACCCTGATTATATACCTACTACTTGGGATGATTTGAAACTTGCCATGCGACATACTTTCGTCCCTGTTTATTATACTCGTGACATGATTAAGAAGTTGCAACACTTAAAACAAGGTAGTGAAACTGTAACAAAATATTATGATGATTTACAAACTACCTTGTTGCATTCCTCTTTAGAAGAAAGTGAAGATGATTTTATGGATAGATTTTGGGGAGGATTAAACCGTGATATTCAAGAGATACTAATTCATGAAGAGTGTTATCCTATGGACCATTTGTTTCATCTTGCTTGCAAAGCTGAACAGGAAATAAAACGACGTGTTGGCCACGAGGAGAACAAGCGCACGGTGCACATTCCAAGAGTTGATATGATTGTTCCTTCAACTACTAGGCATACTATGACAACCACATCCGTTGTTGTCAGGACTACATCACCTCCACCATGTGACACATCGCCCCCGAGAGTGGCTACATCATCTGAGTTGATCATAAGAGGTAATAACAAAGGTACTGATCTTCCATCTCTACATGAGAATGATAAATGCTTTGTCAATTTGAATGCACCATCTGATGAGCTACCCACTACTTTGATCACACCACCTATTTTAGAGGACTACGTTGATAATTTGACTTTGCCATGTGATCAAACAACTGAAATACCAACAATTTTGAGTGCATCCATTGAATTAACTATTGATGCAAAAGAACCAATGTTTAATCATTTTGATATGACCTCTAATCTTGGAGATGATTCTGTGTTGAATGACTTATTGCATGTTTGCTTATTTAAGCATGTTGTAGCATGTAAATTTGATGCAAGTAAGGTTTATTCACCAATGTTGGGATGGTTTAATGATGAACATTGTCAATCTTTTGAAATGAGTAAGAGCTTCACTTATATGTGCAAACTGAGTTGCAATATTTTCATGCCTTCTACTTCTTGTGCTAATTTTTTGGCTTTAGATTTTATGAACTATGCAAGTTACTCATCTATTCATGTGTCATATATGCAAAAATCAAGGGAAGTAAAAATGGATGACATATACATATACAACATGTACACCTTGTCTCTTTTGTTAGCCACATTTCAGACTAAGCAACGCCGAGGACGGCTTTATTTTCAAGAAGGGGAGGATGATGAGGACATGACTACCTTGGATATGACCAAAAATATTGCATATATGCATATTTGTCAGGTGATTTCTAGTGGAAACTATTCAATAATCTATTTATGTTATCCAGAACAAAAATACTTCACACACTTTTGTGTTTTGTCTAATTGCAGGTGTATGGGACATTTGTACAATCCACATATGAAGATAAGGAAGAAAGAGATATTTATTTGCTGTCCAAAAAGTTCTCTCACGTCACTTTTGGCCCAAGAGAAGATAGAGTCCAAATCTCTCACGTTCTGGATTCAGATTCGGACTGCACAGACACACCTGACTCAAAACGCACACAAGTTTTTCATACGGACTCCGAATTGGGTGATTCTTTTTTTGTTGGAAACTAGATCTCGTGCACTTTCCAACCCAATTGGAATCACCTTCAAATTCGTCCGGAGCGTTGAGTTGTGGACGAAACAATCTGATGCTGCAGCAGAATCCGAGTCAAACTACAAGTCCAAAGGTGTTACATCACCTCCACTTGGGCCCATTGGCCTTGTACGACCTAGATTTAGTTTTAGGCTGCCTTGGGACGTCCTCCCACCTCCTTGGCCGCCACCCCTTGCTCCTATATAAGTAGATCCATCTAGTAGCTTTTCCTTGGGGTTTTGTTTAGATTAAAAGTTCGCCATAGCTGCAACTTCGCGTACTTCGTTTGTGTTCAACGACCAGACAAAGGCGTCACAGAACCCCACCTTGATCAATAAAGCTTTCATCTTATATTCGCAATATCCAGATTGCAATCTTAGTTTCTTGCTTGTTCTTCATTTGCTCGCAGGAAACAGACCCTCGTGGTCAGGTTGATCGTGCTCCGGCGTGGTCAATAACCTCTCGGAGTTGGTTTAGCGATTGCTAAGGCGCGACGTCCTCACACGTTCGTAGTCGGATCGTCAAAGTCGACTTCCACCAAAGCGAAATCCACCATCTCATCGAAAGACGGGACACCTTTGCCTCTATCAATAGTAGACAACGTTCTATTGACTACTTCAGTTTGTCCATCAGTTTGGGGGTGACAAGTAGTAGTAAAAAGCAGTTTAGTCCCCAACTTAGCCCATAAACATCTCCAAAAGTGGCTAAGAAATTTAGTATCACGATCTGAAACAATAGTATTTGGCACACCATGCAAGCGAATAATTTCACGAAAGAACAAATCAGCAACATTAACAGCATCATCGCTTTTATGACATGGTATAAAGTGTGCCATTTTCGAGAATCTATCCACGACAACAAATATGCTATCCCTCCCCTTCTTTGTTCGAGGTAAACCTAAAACAATGTCCATAGATATATCCTCCCAAGGAGCACTAGGTACAGGCAAAGGCATATATAAACCATGAGGATTGAGTCGTGACTTAGCTTTTTGACATGTAGTGCAGCGAGCAATAAAACACTCAACATCCCGTCTCATCTTTGGCCAAAAGAAATGTGTAGCAAGTATGTCCTCCGTCTTCTTCACGCCAAAGTGTCCCATTAATCCTCCTCCATGCGCCTCCTGCAACAACAAAAGACGAACGGAGCTAGCTGGAATGCATAGCTTGTTAGCACGAAACACAAATCCATCGTTAACAACAAACTTGTTCCACATTCTTCCTTCTTTACAATTCTGCATTACATCTTTAAAATCAGCATCATGCACATATTGATCTTTGATGGTCTCCAGACCAAATTTTTTGAAGTCAAGTTGTGAAAGCATAGTATAGCGACGAGACAATGCATCAGCAATAACATTTTCTTTTCCCTTCTTGTGTTTAATGACATAAGGGAAAGTCTCAATGAATTCAACCCATTTAGCATGTCTACGATTCAGTTTAGCTTGACTTCTAATATGTTTCAAAGATTCATGATCAGAATGTATAACAAATTCTTTGGGCCATAAATAATGTTGCCATGTTTCTAAAGTCCGAACAAGAGCATATAATTCTTTATCATAAGTAGAATAATTCAGACTAGGCCCACTCAATTTTTCAGAAAAGTATGCAACAGGTTTGCCATCTTGTAATAACACACCTCCTAATCCAATTCCACTAGCATCACATTCAAGCTCAAAAGTCTTATTAAAATCAGGAAGTTGGAGTAAAGGAGCATGTGTCAACTTATCTTTCAATACCGTGAAGGCTTCTTCCTGTGCGCTACCCCAAAGAAAAGGCACATCTTTCTTTGTAAGCTCATTGAGAGGTGCAGCAATGGTGCTGAAATCTCTCACAAAACGCCTATAGAATCCAGCGAGGCCAAGAAAACTCCTCACTTGTGTGACCGTTTTGGGCTGCGGCCAACTCTCAATAGCTTCAATCTTGGCTTTATCAACTTCAATTCCCTGTGGAGTAACAACATAGCCAAGAAAAGATACTCGGTCGGTGCAAAAGGTGCACTTCCCAAGGTTACCAAACAAACGTGCATCACGTAGAGCAATAAAAACAGCACGTAAATGTTCCAAATGTTCCTCCAAAGATCTGCTATAAATCAATATGTCATCAAAGTAAACTACCACAAATCGTCCAATGAAAGCACGTAAAACTTTGTTCATTAATCTCATGAAAGTACTAGGTGCATTAGTTAACCCAAAAGGCATGACTAACCACTCATATAATCCAAACTTAGTTTTAAATGCTGTTTTCCATTCATCTCCCAATTTCATACGAATTTGATGGTAGCCACTACGCGAATCAACTTTGGAGAATATTGTAGAGCCACTCAATTCATCAAGCATATCATCTAGCCTAGGAATAGGATGACGATAACGAATAGTAATATTATTAATGCCTCTACAATCAACACACATACGTGATGTACCATCCTTTTTCGGCACTAGAATAATAGGAACAGCACAAGGACTAAGGGTTCGCGTATATAACCTTTGTCGAGAAGCTCTTGTACTTGACGCATAATCTCCTTCGTCTCCTCTGGATTGGTACGGTATGGTGCACGGTTTGGCAGTGAAGCACCGGGAATTAAGTCAATCTGATGCTCAATCCCTCGAATAGGCGGTAATCCCGGTGGCACGTCTTGTGGAAAAACGTCACCGAACTCCTGCAAAATGTTAGTGACAGCAGGAGGCAAAGAGGAAGGCACGTCCTCGAATGAAAATAATGCCTCTTTGCACACAAAAGCATAGCAAACAGATTTGCTGAAATTTAGCTCATCAATATCAGATTTGGTGGCAAATAAACATGCACTTTTCAATTTAATTTCAGAAGCAACACTAGATGGTTTATTATTAGGCTTCATTTGTTGCTCAAATTCTTTTGCCACAATCTGATTTTCACTCTTTTCACTCTTATTCTTCTCCTGTTGTGCTTTATTAGCTCTATTAATATCATCTTTCAAAATGGAATCAGGAGTCATAGGAAGCAAAGTAATATTTTTATCCTTATGAACAA
>NW_021168544.1:0-1765 GCF_002162155.2 Triticum dicoccoides
CACTAACCATCTACGTGGGAGTAGTTATGGGTATCCCGACGTCGTGGTATCAGCCGAAGCACTTCAGACGTCAGCGACGGAGCGGCGCGCGCCGAATTGGACTGGAACGCCACTAGGCTAGGTCTGCTTTCGGCCGCCCTCGCAACGTGCAGGTGTGCTATGGGCGATGGGCCCAGACCCCTGTGCGCTTAGGTTTAGACCGGCGTGCTGGCCTCTCTGTTTTGCCTAGGTGGGGCTGCGACGTGTTGATCTTCCGAGGCCGGGCATGACCCAGGAAAGTGTGTCCGGCCAAATGGGATCAAGCGTGTTGGGTTATGTGGTGCACCCCTGCAGGGAAGTTAATCTATTCGAATAGCCGTGATCTTCGGTAACAGGACGACTTGGAGTTGTACCTTGACCTTATGACAACTAGAACCGGATACTTAATAAAACACACCCTTCCAAGTTCCACAGACAACCCGGTGATCGCTTTTCCGCCGGGCGACGAGGAGAGGATTGCCGGGTAGGATTATGCTATGCGATGCTACTGGAGTTGCTACCTGGATATGCTACTTGGAGATGCTACTTGGAGGACTTCAATCTACTCTCTTCTACATGCTGCAAGACGGAGGCTGCCAGAAGCGTAGTCTTCGACAGGATTAGCTATCCCCCTCTTATTCTGGCATTCTGCAGTTCAGTCCACTGATATGGCCTCCTTACACATATACCCATGCATATGTAGTGTAGTTCCTTGCTTGCGAGTACTTTGGATGAGTACTCACGGTTGCTTTCTCCCCCCTTTTCCCCCTTTCCTTTCTTTCTGGTTGTCGCAACCAGAAGCTGGAGTCCAGGAGCCAGACGTCACCGTCGACGACGACCCCCTACTACACCGGAGGTGCCTACTACTACGTGCAGCCCGCTGACGACGACCAGGAGTAGTTAGGAGGATCCCAGGCAGGAGGCCTGCGCCTCTTTCGATCTGTATCCCAGTTTGTGCTAGCCTTCTTAAGGCAAACTTGTTTAACTTATGTCTGTACTCAGATATTGTTGCTTCCGCTGACTCGTCTATGATCGAGCACTTGTATTCGAGCCCTCGAGGCCCCTGGCTTGTATTATGATGCTTGTATGACTTATTTTATTTGTAGAGTTGTGTTGTGATATCTTCCCGTGAGTCCCTGATCTTGATCGTACACATTTGCGTGCATGATTCGTGTACGATTGAATCGGGGGCGTCACAAGTTGGTATCAGAGCCGACTGCCTGTAGGAATCCCCCTTTCCAACTCCTTGGCCGAAGTCGAGTCTAGTCGTTGAAAAACTTTTACTAACATGGCTGTGTGGCCCATGGGCCCACGTCGCCATCGGGTGGTACTAGGATCATTTACTCCTCGATCTTTACTCTGGGACTCTGATCTCTCTACTATTCGGGTTAAATGAATTTGCTAACTCTAAGATTAGGATCTCGTGATCGCATCCACCCGGAGGGCCCCTTACTGCAGAGGATCGCCTGCTACATCAGAAGGTTCCGAAGATACTCTCTGATGTTCTCTCGAGAATTTGTGCCCATCACTTTTGCTATTCCTGACCACCGATAAATTCGTATGGATAACTACTTACACTTGCCATTCATACGATCATCCCCCATTGATCTTGTTATTACAAGATACCCCGAAGTTTTCTCTATTGTTCCGAAATACTTTGTGCCTACTGCCTAGCAGTTCTTTGCCACATGAATACCCCTTCAAATAAATCCTTGCACTTGTCGAGTATCCGCTCATCCCCAGTTGT
>NW_021168545.1:0-1511 GCF_002162155.2 Triticum dicoccoides
ATTAGTGCCGGTTCGTGTTGAACCTTTAGTACCGGTTCGTGCCACAAACCGGTGCTAAAGGGGTGGTGGCAGGCTGGCGTCAGGCCAGGGCCCCACGAGCCCCTTTAGTCCCGGTTTGTGGCACAAACCGGTACTAAAGCGCCAACCTTTAGTACCGGTTTGTGCCATGAACCGGCACTAAAGGGTCTAACCTATAGTCCCGGTTGGAGACACAAACCGGGACTATAGGGTAATTTTCAAACTTGAAAAAATCATAACTAAATCATCCTAATTCAGAAAAATACATATAATATATCAAAATTTGCTGAACAAGTTTTCCGTTTCGACAATTTTTTAAAATCACAAAAATCCAAAGGGAAAGTAGAGTTTTTGGGCGTGTTAAACGTTTTTTAGACGTTTTTAGCGTTTAGTGCTAGGGTTTAGATTTCAGAGTTTAGGGCTAGGTTTTATGGTTTAAACCCTTAGTTTTTACTGTTTAGCATAGTTTCCGACGTTTTAAGTCCCGGGTTTAGGGTTTAGGACAATTTTGAAATGACAAAATTGTAAAAGGAAAAAATATATGCTCTAATTTATGTTTTTTTTAATTTTGGTTAAATCTTGTCAAACCGGTCAGACAAATGATTAAAAAATATAGAGCGTTACTAAATAATTACGCAATAATATTAGTGTTACTAAATAAGTATCTTAGTTTTTTTGAATTTTGGTCAAATCTGGTCAAACTATTTATTCAAGAAATATTAGTGTTACTACATAATTATTGTTTTTTAGAATAATAGTTTCAAACTCAAACAGTGAAACGTGTGACTTCATGCTCAAGCTAAACTCATGAGGGTTAATAGGATTCACATCTTACTATTGTCAGGAAAACAACAAGTGCGGACTTGGAAACAGGGAGAATAGAACCCGGAAGTTAAGCGTGCTCAGGCTGGAGTAGTGAGAGGGATGGGTGACCGGACGGGAAGTTAGATGATTTGGAATGAGTGATCCACACTCAAGCTCACGCCACATGGTGGGCCTTTAGTGGCGGTTCATGCCGAACTGGTACTAAAGGGGGGAGGCCTTTAGTCTTCACTCTTTAGTGTCAGTTGCAGAACCGGCACTAAAGGCCCTTATGAACCGGTATTAAAGCTCCGTTTTCTACTAGTGCATGATGCCTGTACGCGATTTATCGGCTTTGGTGTGCGTATTTTCACATAAGTTACCGGAGTATGATTTCAACAACTTTTATTCTAGGGACGAAAACATGGAGGGTATATTACGATGGTGGATGTACTTGAGTTACCATGCTATTTAAGAAGCTTATGAAGGAAATCACAAAAAAACTTTGCTACTACAGTTTACAAAAGGTCATGTACTGTGATACCATTTATTTCACAACAAGCACAACCTAGTGCGATGGTTGTTACACCAGCGTTGATGCTAGGGGTCTTGAGTTTGATCCCACTAGCCATCACTTTTGTTTTTGCGGGAGTGCTAGCAGGAACCGGAGAAGAAAGAAAAAATGCTGCACA
>NW_021168546.1:0-872 GCF_002162155.2 Triticum dicoccoides
CGGTAGTAAGTGATACCGGTGAAGGGGGGGAAAACCCCCGGGAAAGTATTCCCGGTGTTTCGTGTTTTCGGGCAGAGGAGCCGGAGGGGGAAAGTTGCGGGTTCGATAGGTTAGGGGTGTGTGGCGGACGAACGGACCGCGTATCCAGATTCGTCTCATCGTTCTGAGCAACTTTCATGTTGAAAATAATTTAATCCGAGTTACGGATTAAAAGATATGATTTTCCAAAGATTTTATTAATTTCTGGAATTTAAGTAATTATTTTATTTAATTCGAAAATGGATTTATGACATCAGCATGAGGTCATGCTGACGTCAGCAGTCAACAGGGTTGACTGGTCAACCTGACCAGTGGGTCCCACTGGTCAGTGACACATTTTTAATTAAACATTTTAATTAACCTAATTAGTGTTAATAGGGGGTGGGCCCCACTGTCATACTCTGTTAGCTAATTAACAGTAGTTAATTAGGTTAATTAGTCATTAGATTAATCAATCTTAATTAGCTAAGTTAATCAGAGTTAATTAAGTTAATTAATTAGTTAATTAATTAATTAATTATTTTTATTATTTATTATTGATTTATTTTTTTATATTTTTTTTAACTCTTTTTTTTACAGACACGTTCCCTGGGGGCGTGGGGCCCCCTGTGGTCAGTAGCCCATGAGGCTAAACGGGCGCGCAGGCGCGGGCGCTCGCCCGAACGGGGCGCGGGCAAGGCCGTGGCCGGCGGCGCGGCGCCGGCAAGGGGAAGCGGGGGCGAGGCCAGACGCGGTGGTGTCCGGGGCGGCCGACGGAGAGGCGGGGGAGCACGGGGCCACCGCAGCAGCGGGGCACCGGCAGAGATGGCGAACGGCGCGGGCTATGGCGAGCC
>NW_021168547.1:0-1393 GCF_002162155.2 Triticum dicoccoides
TGACACCTACACCAGTTAGTGAGGAAGCCAATGATAATGATCATGAAACTTCAGATCAAGATACTACTGAACCTCGTAGATCAACCAGAGTAAGATCCGCACCAGAGTGGTACGGTAATCCTATTCTGGAGGTCATGCTACTAGATCATGATGAACCTACGAACTATGAAGAAGCGATGGTGAGCCCAGATTCCGCAAAGTGGCTTGAAGCCATGAAATCTGAGATGGGATCCATGTATGAGAACAAAGTATGGACTTTGGTTGACTTGCCCGATGATCGGCAAGCAATTGAGAATAAATGGATCTTTAAGAAGAAGACTGACGCTGATGGTAATGTTACTATCTACAAAGCTCGACTTGTCGCAAAAGGTTTTCGGCAAGTTCAAGGGATTGACTACGATGAGACCTTCTCACCCGTAGCGATGCTTAAGTCCGTCCGAATCATGTTAGCAATTGCCGCATTTTGTGATTATGAAATTTGGCAGATGGATGTCAAAACTGCATTCCTGAATGGATTTCTGGAAGAAGAGTTGTATATGATGCAACCAGAAGGTTTTGTCGATCCAAAGGGAGCTAACAAAGTGTGCAAGCTCCAGCGATCCATTTATGGACTGGTGCAAGCCTCTCGGAGTTGGAATAAACATTTTGATAGTGTGATCAAAGCATTTGGTTTTATACAGACTTTCGGAGAAGCCTGTATTTACAAGAAAGTGAGTGTGAGCTCTGTAGCATTTCTGATATTATATGTGGATGACATATTACTAATTGGAAATGATATAGAATTTCTGGATAGCATAAAGGGATACTTGAATAAAAGTTTTTCAATGAAAGACCTCGGTGAAGCTGCTTACATATTAGGCATTAAGATCTATAGAGATAGATTAAGACGCTTAATTGGACTTTCACAAAGCACATACCTTGACAAAATTTTGAAGAAATTCAAAATGGATCAAGCAAAGAAAGGATTCTTGCCTGTATTACAAGGTGTGAAGTTGAGTAAGACTCAATGCCCGACCACTGCAGAAGATAGAGAGAATATGAAAGATGTTCCCTATGCATCAGCCATAGGCTCTATCATGTATGCAATGTTGTGTACCAGACCTGATGTGTGCCTTGCTATAAGTTTAGCAGGGAGGTACCAAAGTAATCCAGGAGTGGATCACTGGACAGCGGTCAAGAACATCCTGAAATACCTGAAAAGGACTAAGGATATGTTTCTCGTATATGGAGGTGACAAAGAGCTCACCGTAAAAGGTTACGTTGATGCAAGCTTTGACACTGATCCGGACGATTCTAAATCGCAAACCGGATACGTGTTTACATTAAACGGTGGAGCTGTCAGTTGGTGCAGTTCTAAACAAAGCGTTGTAGCGGGATCTACATGTGAAGCGGA
>NW_021168548.1:0-1536 GCF_002162155.2 Triticum dicoccoides
CACATCCTGAAGATGTCTGGGTTGCACAACCGTATGACCCAGCTGAACATTAACCTCCCAGATGAGGCGGTCATTGACAGAATCCTCCAGTCGCTCCCACCAAGCTACAAGAGCTTTGTGATGAACTACAACATGCAGGGGATGGAAAAGACCATTCCTGAAGTGTTCTCGATGCTGAAGTCAGCAGAGGCTGAAATCAAGAAAGAACATCAAGTGTTGATGGTCAATAAGACCACTAAGTTCAAGAAGGGCAAGGGTAAGAAGAACTTCAAGAAGGACGGCAAGGAGGTTGCCGCGCCTGGTAAGCCAGTTACCGGGAAGAAGTCAAAGAATGGACCTAAGCCTGAGACTAAGTGCTTTTATTGCAAGGGGAAGGGTCAGTGGAAGCGGAACTGCCCCAAATACTTAGCAGATAAGAAGGCCGGCAAAACCAAAGGTATATTTGATATACATGTAATTGATGTGTACCTTACCAGTACTCGTAGTAACTCCTGGGTATTTGATACCGGTGCCGTTGCTCATATTTGTAACTCACAGCAGGAGCTGCGGAATAAACGGAGACTGGCGAAGGACGAGGTGACGATGCGCGTCGGGAATGGTTCGAGAGTCGATGTGATCGCCGTCGGCACGCTGCCTCTACATTTACCTACGGGATTAGTTTTGAACCTTAATAATTGTTATTTAGTGCCAAGTTTGAGCATGAACATTGTATCTGGATCTCGTTTAATACGAGATGGCTACTCATGTAAGTCTGATAATAATGGTTGTTCGATTTATATGAGAGATATGTTTTATGGTCATGCTCCGATGGTCAATGGTTTATTCTTAATGAATCTCGAGCGTAATATTACACATGTTCATAGTGTAGATGCCAAAAGATGTAAAGTTGATAACGATAGTCCCACACACTTGTGGCACTGCCGCCTTGGTCACATTGGTGTCAAGCGCATGAAGAAGCTCCATGCCGATGGACTTTTAGAGTCTCTTGATTGTGAATCGTTAGACACGTGCGAACCATGCCTCATGGGCAAGATGACCAAGACTCTGTTCTCCGGAACAATGGAGCGAGCAACCAACTTATTGGAAATCATACATACCGATGTGTGCGGTCCAATGAGCGTTGAGGCTCGCGGAGGATATCGTTATGTTCTCACTCTCACTGATGACTTAAGTAGATATGGGTATGTCTACTTAATGAAACACAAGTCTGAGACCTTTGAAAAGTTCAAGGAATTTCAGAATGAGGTGGAGAATCAACGTGACCGAAAGATAAAGTGTCTACGATCAGATCGTGGAGGAGAATATTTAAGTCACGAATTTGGCACACACTTAAGGAAATGTGGAATCGTTTCACAACTCACGCCGCCTGGAACACCTCAGCGAAACGGTGTGTCCGAACGTCGTAATCGCACTCTATTGGATATGGTGCGGTCTATGATGTCTCTTACTGATTTACCGCTATCATTTTGGGGATACGCTCTAGAGACAGCTACATTCACTTTAAATAGGGCACCGTCTAAATCCGTTGAGACGACA